>NC_092810.1:135455521-135755521 GCF_040954645.1 Diabrotica undecimpunctata
TCGAACAGGAAGAAAATCCAAACAACACAAAATTGGATAATAAGAGAAGCTCTGAACCTACCCAACTATGTACCGCTAAAGTACCTCTACAGGACTCAGGAGAGAAAAGAATATTAAGAATCATGGACGAAAGAGCCCATAAGATCTTTAACGAGGCCAGAAACCATCCAAATATAAAATTAAGAGAGTTGACAAACTACGACATAAACCACAGACTGGTACATAAACGGCCAATGCAACAGCTCATAGGATATAGGAATTAAGAAACATGAAGAAATGAGATAGCCACAGAGTAAACTGAAAGAAACAGGTAGACAGTGAGCAACAAAAAAATCTAGTATTAAGTACAATATACACCGAGGTGTGTGCAGGTACTATACACCCGGGAATGCACACCTCAAATACACCCACACTTAGTAGATAGATTAGAATTAGATTAGCTATAGGTATATACACGGAGTGTGTGAGAGCGTTATACACTTGGGAATGCACACTCCATAGTTAGGTTAATATAAGTAGATAGGAAAAAACAACAAAATGCTCACTGGCTAATAAAACCACGCTACTAAAAATAAAAAAATCAAAAAACGCATCTTTCCAATTAACACCATCGTTAATAATAGGAAAAAATCTTACGAACTGACAACGACGGAAGTTAGCATAACCCGCGAAACCGGGAATTATATCATCTGATTCTGTGGCTAATCGGGATATAGAACGGAGATAATTAATAAACCGAGGAAAAAATGTTTGGAAAAAACTGTAAGTCAATTACATACAGTTATGAATTAAAAATATAAAGCAAAATAAAAATATAGTCAAAGCCAATAGGCATAGGCCCTTCAGGCAAAAAAAAATCGCGAACTCTGAGCATTGAGACTATGTGCGGCAAACATGAGCTTGATGGCCGGCCATCCTTTCGGGCGCCCAGCCGACGACGAGAACAAAATCCGGTTTGTCAAATCGTCGGCTGAGCGAACGAGCACACAAACACTTCTGATCAGAGAGCCGCTAGTCACGGCTGGGGACTCTCTGATCAGAACACACGAAATTTTAGGGACTCCAGTCCCGACGTTAAGACAAATAAATAGAAACAGTAAAGTAAATAGGGAGAAAAACCGACATTTAGGCTACCCCTACAGTCAGGTGGCATAACCACAACTACTAAAAACGGAAGGTACTTCATTACCCTTAGTACCTTAGTAAATTCTAAGATCATAAGCCTCCTCACGTTAGTTATACGCTGAGGAGGGGTGGAGGAAAAGCCTGGGGGTCAGATAGGTACCATCTCGACTAGCGAGGTGTGACCGGTTTGATCTTCGAGCATGTGGATCCCTATCTTATATTGGTATACACATGCTCCTAGGGGTAGGGTTGATCACCTCGTGTGTTAATGTGTGTGTGTGTGTGCTCCCTGATTTGGTTCAAACCACGTCATGTGATCATTTTTGTTACATCCAACCCAAAGGTTATATCTCCATTTTATCGGTTAATATCCGTGACGCATGAAATAAGGAACCATGGCTTCATCAAAGCTGCAGTTCTCTTCTGTAACTGCAATTTTTATAACATTGTGATTTTGTAACCTAAAGAGAGGTATAACTTTACTGAATTTGTCACAATAGTGCAAATTATTATTATCGGCTATATTCAGAACGTCCATTATAAAACTAAACTTATCCCTAAAAAGTGCTCCAGAAACTACGAAATTACAAACGTCTTTATCTTTTTTCGAAACATTTTCTTCATTGGGTACTGAGCATAACCACTAAGAATAGGGATTCCTACGAATTTTTTAATTTCTTGGATACATATAAGCTTATTTTTCCTATTTTTTATAGTTGCATATCTATTAAATTCGACAACCGGTAAATCAAAAATTCCTTCATCGAACAACTTTGTAAACCAGTCTATGGAAGTATCTTCTATACCAGTATTGAGATCATTATCTTTTGACCAATCATCAAGTATTTCCGCTTCCTCCGAGATGTTTACTCCTTCAGACTAGTGGTATTGCCGTGGAATTTTCAAAACTTTCTTAGGTTAAACCAAATTTTATAATGAAATATCATCATCCAAGTTGGAATTAACCAGATGAGGGACATGAATATCAGCTACTGTTCTCAAAATATTTAAAGGCAAATTATCCGGAGACACGTTTTCTTACACATAGGTAACATAACTATATCAGCTTGAGAATGGGGAAATTTTTCTTCTTTTAACATCTCATTAAGACCTCATGTAAAGAAAAATATCTGAAAAAATAAGCAGTATGTTTATAACACTATCAACAAATTCTTTTTGGCTAAATACTAAGTGAAATAAACAAAGAAAGCCATTGTTTACTATAACTACTTAACTTTATAATTTTTATGCCATAAAAGTGCATAATCCTGACGTCCTATATGTAGGACGGAAGTACATTTTACCAAAAGTATAATAATTATTTCTTACCTTGTAAATCTGATTCCATGTTCAGCCATATTTTACGTTATTTACAACCGCAAAACAAGTAGACGCTTCAAGCGATATGAACAAACTAAACAATAATAAGACTATTCGTCCTTAAGTAATATTTTATGATAGACGGCGTTGTCAAATTTAATCCAGGGCCGCGTTAAGATATTTTTGAAATTGGCGTCCTACATACAGAACGTCAGGGTTATTAGCTTTAAACTTTAGTCCTAGAACCTTTTACAATAGACCATCTTAAAGGTCTAAACTTTTCTTTTTATTCAATGTACCATTGCATATACCTAAAACTGCGTAGAAAAAAGTTATAGAACAATGTTTGCGAAAAAATAGGGAAAATGGCATAAAAATGATGTGAGTGCCGGACTTCAGATAATCGTATATCAGATACTTTTATCAAACGTCATTTTGAAGACGAAGAATAGAAGTTTTTTTCTATAAATGAATCCCTATACCTATACTCTCGTGAAAAAAAAGTTATGGGGCAAAAAAGTCAGGCGTTGTCGTGTTTTTTTTTGTTTCGTTTTTGATTATATTATTGACAAAAAAATATTTTTGATTTTAGGTGACATTTCAAAAGGAAATTTAATTTTAAAAACTTTTCTGTAGATTTATATGTACGAAAAGTGCATAGAATTTATATTATAGATTTTTATATTTGATCCATTAACCATATGAAATAATAAAACTTCTTTAAAGTTGTAGTTTCTTGCTAAAGTACTTAATCAATAACCAAACACTAGTGTAATCTAGTCTAAGTAGTATATCTGTTTAGAGTTTATATTAAAGTTTCCGTTTTCTGACCAATACACTGACCATAATTTCACTTGATCTGCCACACTTAAGTGAAAGCGCTGCGCTACGTACTGGTCCAAAAATATCTATTAAATTTTATTTAGCAAAAAAGTTAGTGAAAAATTGTCAGGAAGCTGGGAATCCAATTAATAAAAAAACGAGAAACTGAAGTGCCTGTAGTTGATAAATCTAGTGAAGTTGCAGTATTAGGATTTGTTCACTCAAATTCCATGTTAAGTTTGAGACAAGTAGCAGCTATATCTGGAATTAACCGAACTAGCGTCCAAGATATTTGAAGGAGAACAAATGCCATTCATATAAAATACACTTAATAATTAAGTGCAAGAACTTAATAAGTATGATTATGACCGCGGTTAATAGTTTTGTGAAATAATCAGTGAACAAGTAGTGAGCATCCACAGTTTCGCTGTAATACCTATTTCTCCGATGAATACATTTTTTCATAAATCATCACAATTGCATCACAATTACGTCACAAATCATCACAATCGCCCAATAAAATGTATGGGCTAATATACAATTTGACTGGAGAAATGTATTTAAAATTGACTGATATTATTTAAAATGATCAACAATATGATAAAGACCAGTTAACTTTTCAACAAAACGGTGCTCCTCCGCATTATGCTTTACTTGTTCGTCAATATTTAGACCAACATTTTTTACGTTATTGGATTGGGAGAAGCATGATCGACTGGTCTATTCGGTCACCAGATTTGCCTTCACTGAATTTTTTTGTGAGGGCACCTAAAAATTTAAATCTATAGAATATCACCCGTATCTTTAAAAGATGTACGTCACCGAATGCCTACTAATTACTCCGAAATGTTTCGGAATGTGCAATAAAGTTTTGAACAAACCATTATTATTGTATGGACGCCAGATGCCATAAGTTACACCATTTGATCATCTAAGAGATAATCTAACAGTTAAAAATATTAATTTTAAAATGTATTTATTCTAATAAATCAAATATTGGACCGAATTTAAAAAATGAAAGTCTTATATAAAGGGAATAGCAAGAGCTTCTAAACGATATCTTATTTGACCCCATTGCCATTAAAAAATATTTAGGTGATTCTTAACCCTACGTCCGGCCATCCTACATAATAATATACAAGAGGAGGTGCTTTTATATTTTCTGTATAATATGTAATTTGAGAAAATAAAAATATTACGTAAAATACCAGTATTATTTGCGAGACAAATAGATACTCACATACCCACTTATATTGTAACTGCTTCCTACTATTCGATATTTTTCAGGTTGATATCAATAAGATGTTCAAGTTCTGTCATTTCTCTCAATGCAGTGATTGAATAGTATTTGCACGATTTATCCTCAAGGTGAAATGCTGCCAATGCGAACACACAATGTTTGTCTTTATCAAACAAATCTTTGTCCAAGAAACGTTTCACAATGTATCCTAAAGCCCCTTTGTACGACTTTGTCACTTTATGAGGAAATGAACTGCTTGTTTACTTGCTTCAGCATACAACGATAAAATTTGACAGATAGGTCTCTAAATTTAGATTCTTTGTTGGGAAATATAGGTATTTGTTGGGAAAATACATACAATGTATATATATATATATATATATATATATATATATATATATATATATATATATATATATAGGAAATAGTACGATCATCCTAATTTAAATATAAATAAAAGCTGACAATGAATTTGCTACAATAAGGCTTGCATTTAAGGAAAATAAAAATGAGAACAAGTTTCAAGCAGATTTTCACCGCTTTTTTCGTTTTCTTGTGGTAGTTTTTATATTAAATGGAAGTACCAGCATTTTTACATTTATAGTACTGGCCGAGTGGATATTGACTCCCACTTCAATAATTCCCAATCACAAACACACCTACACACACAAACAAACGCACACACGCACATGCGTGCAACATTTACAATATATGAAATATACAATAAATAATTTTCATTCTTATTGGATAAGTCAACAAGTAAACAACTCGCTTCTTCTAACTAGTATTTAACAAAAACTCATCACTTACTGCTTGCTAATTTATCATTACTGTTATACAGTTATTGTTTATTAACTGATAAGATTGGTTAACTTAACCACTTACGATAATACTAAAATTAGGCCAATCCCTTCTGGCCATACTTATTTACTATTTCCGCATCCAAAATATATATTAAACTCAAATTATGGCATCATCACCACAAACAGCTCAACCTAGTTCTGCTGCAGTAAGCAAACTTAAACAAAAAAAAATTATAACAGCAACAACGTGTCCAGTAGAACTCACGCCAGCGTTATAAACGCTATAACTAGTAGACAATTGGCAAAGTTGTTACTTTAAAAGAAATCTTTGTTTAACATATTTATAATCAGCGTACACCTATCCTTCTTTCGTATCCGTATTCTATTAGAAATCAAATAATATCTATTCGCAGACTTATTACACCTTCAAACAGGCTACTACTATCTAACGTGTGCCTTTGATCCCAGACACACTTATAGAGCAAACATTTAAATTGGTTTACAACTCGCTTCCCCTATCTCTTTTATCCGATGTAGTTCACCAGAAGACGATTATCTAATCTTCAGTTTTTGACACTCGATCTATATAATATAATACCAGATAAAGAAAACTTTGAGTTAAATACTTTAATTGTAATCTCATCTGAAAATACGAATTAGGATCTCTATTTCTTCGGACCAACTTAAATACTTTTTATGTAAATAATGTAGACTCCTCTCCTAACACTCAAGAAATATCTAAAAAATCCTTTCCAACTCTAATTTTTAGCCAGATTCTACTTGATCCTCCTTTTAGTATATCGCCTTCTTTCCTATCTTCGCAAGAAGAAACCTATGCATATGCAAATAATGCACCTACTGACTTAACAATTACAAATAAACAATATTTAACACCAGTATCTTTTTTTTTAACTATTTCATTAAAAGAACTCATTCCACCGACATAAGCCTTTAATCACTCACTTTATCGGTTACTTCCAGCCCCCCAAACTTAAACTTTAAAAGTACACTAATTACCATACCTTACATATTTCCTTAATCAGCTCCTAAAAAGAAATCATAAAGTGATGACAAAGAAATTGGTAAAATTATTATTACTGCTTAATCAAGAATTAAAAAAATAATCTGTAAAAATTTGTTAAAACAGCATCACAGCTAATACTAATACAACTGGAAAATTCCTTCGACATTGTGTTTTTTGTACCCAATTCCAAGGTAATAAACTTTCTTAATAACTTAAAAAGATATACACAGCCAGTGAAGCAAAGTAGTTTTTGTTAAATTTTTCCAAGTAAAATAAACATTCTTCGTTAATATACTTTTGCTTTTATGACAAATTAAAAAGTTATAAATAAATATAAGTTTCATGAATCAGGGGTTGGGGATGATTTGGCTTTTCTTCCTCATCATTATCATCTTCTATACTCACTTTAATCTGTATCACTAATATATCATCCACAAGCAATTCATCTGCGAGTATATCATCATGGCTGAAGGTATTAAAACCATCTCATCATCATTCTGTAAAAATAGCTGTTGTCACATAGGCTTTCTTGTTAGCCATCCAATGCACTGGCCGTTCTTTTAAATCTTTGCCCTTTAAAGCACGTGGTCTAAGATATTTATTTATTAAGAGCGGTTTTAACATCCGATCTCCTGATGCATTGCTACAAATAATTTTACGCGACATTACAGTCACGTTTCATCATCATACTTTATCGGCACTATAGTCCCCATCTTCAATAATTTTTGCTAGCTCCTGAGGAAATATTTTTGCTGCTGCTTCATCTGCTGCAGCTCTCCCTTCTGTAATCTTGATATTATAAAGTGAATTTGTCTTTATAAACCCGGTTAGCCGTCCTTTGCTATCAGAAAATTCTTTACCAGCTTGGGAAATGGAAGTTGGAGGCTCTGGCTGTTTCATTAATTCATAAAACTGAAGAGCTTTTTCCTGGATTAAATAACCACTTACAAGGATTCTTCTTTAAATTAGTTCATTAATCCAAATGGCGATGGACCTTTTTGTTCTTTCTTATAATACATCCCTTGAGTAAAATAAAAATTTGGCGCTTAATTTTGTACCAGACATTATAAATTTTCTTATAGCAACTTCGTTCTTCTTTATTGTTTTTACAGTTGATTTGCTCAAACTAAATTATTTTTCAACTGCCATAGTTCCTTCTCCTTTCCTAAGCGATCTAAAATTGCAATTTTCGTTTCCAACGAAATTTATTGTTTTTAAAATGATTGTGATTTAAAATCGCAAAAAAATAATCCGCATAAAAAGAGACCTTACTGTATATGTTTATTTAAATTTATATACCCATTGTCAATTCGGAATTCTGTCCAGGCTTCCAACATTTTTTGTTGGTTTATACTGTCGAAGTTCTTTTTATAAACTCACCATAAGCCTTTTCATAATTGCCACCTCCCAATATGTTTGTCTATTTTGTCGTACTTCGCTATTAACCATTTAATTTTGTCATGATACGCCCATGTTTGCTGAGATAGCGAAGTAGGACATCGAACTTGGCATATCCCATAAAAGAACAGACAAACCGAGCAGAACGTACGATGTATAAATCGAATTTTTATTGGGCTAGAAAGGGCAGCGACAGTTAATTAGTACATTTTGTCAAATGTTATAGTTCGTAAAAAGTGTTTGGTCCTTTTCTAATGATACGTTTTTACTATTCCCAAAACTGCTGCAAAGAGGTTTTTATTACTTTAAGCCATTCATTATAAGCGAGCAAGCGGAAAAAGAATTATTTTTAGGTTCGAAATCGTAAAATGTTTTTTTAATATTCTATTAATACTTAGGGATGTAATCACTTTTTATGACACTGGGTAAATACAGATTTATCTTTTTCTTCTTTCTTCAGTATTCTATCTTCTATCCTCTGGCTTCTGACAACAGTTGTGATCTTTTTTATACAGTATTAAATATTTTATGTAAAGTTGCCTCCATCTTTCTATCGTCCGTTGTCAAATTTAAACAAATACCACCTTTAGTCCAGACAAATTAAGATATATTTTTACCACCAAAGATATTTTAACCAAATACTGCTTTAAATAATAATATAATGTACAGAATAAATTTGAATTCGGTTCTGCTAATTATCCTGCTTATTTTCTACTTAAAAGTAGAAACAATTTTTAATTTTGCTTGCTTAACATTTATCGTCTAATAATTTAACTGGACTTATATGCAAGTGTTTACTTTAACCCTCTCATGCATAATTTTAAGGAAATTTTTTTTCTTACAAAAATGATTTTGTTGTGAAATATTAAAAATTAACATTAGAAAACAGTATAGTAAGTGTAAAAACATGAAATTTTTTTTCTTAAAACCTAAAAAATAGTCCGTCCACTCTAGTGGTCACTATGCACTTGCGGAATCGCGGAAGCGTCAGTTACTGGTATGAAAGTGTTCAACGCACGATGGACAATAGACACAGCCCCAGCGGCTCGTTGCACCTTTTGCAGATGCATTTTGTTTTTCTTTTAATAAGCTTTAGAGTGACATCTTCGAGCATTCGGTATATCAATTAGTTGTGGCCAGTGCCCCAATTACTTTGTCTAATTTTAGGGGGTGCATGATGATTCGGTTTCTTCTTCTTCAAAATGGGAGGTGGTGTACTAGACGAAGGTCTACCTCATTTATGTTCTTTCTTGGTTCGCAAATGTATTATTGCTTTGGCAATACTTGCTTTAAATTCAAGCATATCTTTTTTCGGATTTTCGTTTTTCTTGTACAAAATCCATGCATTTACAACAACAACATCCACAAAATGCATAAAAGCTCTTGTATCGGCGTTTGTTTCTTCTCCTTAGAAGATAAAGGGCCAACAACTGGTCCGTCAGGTCTACTGCTTCCATGTTTTTGTAATAAAACTGAACAGAAAATGGTCTGCTTACGTCTATAGTAGTCTTAGTAGATATACATCAGCGTTTTGTTTTATTATGAGGTTCTATTCCAGCATAATTAGACACAATGTTGTCTAGCCACTTAGAAACAATTACATTGCCACCTTTAGTACTTGCAACGGATGAAGTTCCCCTACCATCTTGTTTTATTCGTTTATCTCTTTTTATAAAATAATTACAATTTTGTAATCGATTGAGTCGGAGAGTTCCTGTCGCACATATACCTCTTTTATGCAGTTCTTCGATAAGGCAAATTATCAAAAAATACTTTATGATTGATTCTCTGTAAGTCGTCAGTTAGACGCAAAACTACATCAGCGCAAGCTCCAAGTTTACTTATTTTTACTTCTGTCTCCGGAAGAACCTTGGTAATCCTCAAAACAATACATATATCCATTAATTTTAGTTCTTACCCAAACTTTGACTCACCACTTTTTAAGTTTTCTTGGTAAGTATTGATTTATACTTAATTTTTCTTTTAGTGGAATAATTTGCTCATCAACTGATTGGTATTCCTCTGGATCTGTGACATCTAAGAAGTTTTTCTTAATATTATCCAAAAATGGTCGGATTTTTCGTAAATGGTCCGTGTTATTTTGATTTACATTATCATTATTTATAAAATGTAAAAACCTCAAAATAGATTCAAATCTATTAAGAGGCCTAGCATCTGCAGAAAGTCCATCCTCAGGCAATTATCACTTGACCAGTAAAGCCGTATTCTGGGATATCTGATGAACGCCGTCACTAAATTTATGCACAAAACAGCATATAATTCATATTTTGAAAAACCAAAATTTAATATATTGTTTTGGCCAGCATATAAATTGGTCTGAAAGGCCAATCATCCACTATGTCTGCGGTGAACAGTGATTAAAAATTATCAATGGGATTGTTTCCTTGAAGATAAATATTTTCTGTTCCTCTAAACTTTGGCAAAGTTGCTGGCCCATACATTTCCAGTCTTTTTTCTCTGCCTTCTTTGGTTTTTTCTCTTGATTTTTATGATTTGATGGAAATGCCAAAATACGCTGAGCTAATGGAATGTCATCTTCACTCATATCATCGTCACTGTTTTCTGGCTGTATTTCTTCTTTTAACAATTTGGTCTTCAGCCGTTAAATGTTCGAGCGAATACGTCTCTTCGTCATTGTAATCAGATTCCAAATCTAAACCTTCTGGTAAATCATAAATAATGTCATCATTGTAAATACCTATAAATTATTCATTTTCTGGTAAACATAAAGGTGTTTCATCTCTATTGTCGTCTTCATCGACAAAAAGTACTTTTTGAATAAAATAAAATTTCCCATTGAAGAAGTAATATTATGCCAATAAATACAATTTATTTATTTCCACTAAAATAATGTAGGTAAGAACATAAAAAAATGCCTTCGAAAATTCGAAAAGTCTTTGACAAGAAAATAACAAAAAATATGTGAACCAGAAACCTACTCCCATCTAAAAATTATACTCATAAAACCACAAGTGTGGAATTCTAAGTTACATATTGCATGATGTCCACTCTAGTGGACATGACTTCAAGTTGATATTTTTAGTGAGTTTTTCAATTATTTTGAAATTATACCAAAGGCTAATTGTGTAAAATACATAATTCTATAAGAAAAATATTTTCTTACCTTTTTTTTTGGTTTTCCATAGAAACTACGGGCACTTATTTCAGACAATTCACAGGTGGCCATCGCGGTCAGGTGATTTATAGATATTAACATAAACAAACTTTGACTTTTAAAATAAATATTGTAGATGGCGGTAGTAGTTACTTGATTAGAGTTCACTGAAACGGATTTGATGGATTTTGCACAAGTTTCATGGAATTAAAATATATTTTTTGGAGTTAAAAAAAATCTGTCCACTGGAGTGAACTCAATGCATGAGAGGGTTAAGTTTTAAAATGATTAATTTTCAATGAGTAATGCGTAACTCATAATAATTTTCGTGACTTTTATACACTAGTGGGCAAAACATTTAGGTCACATTGAAATTATGATGTCTCGTTGACATTTTCGGTTGTGGACTTTTGTTTGCGATTGTAAACCATCGGTTCTGTATTTTGTAAATTACCTTAAATAATCAATATTGAATTAAAAGCAATTTTTTGGTTTTTAAGCTATTTGTAAGTTTACAGTTAAAACAAAGTGCGACTTATTGTCTAGCAACTGACAAAAAAATTATTAAAACTAAACATTATCGAAAAAAAAATCTTCATCATTAGCGTTTGTTTCCCCCTCTTGCATTAATAATAGCTTTTAACTGACTAGTCATACTTTTAATTAAATTACGGATCACATTCTAGTCAATATTATCCCATTCTTGCAATAACAACTCTCGTAACTCCTAAGCAGTTCTTGGAGTGGGTATATGCCTTTCAATACTTCAGCCCAACTCATCCCAGACATATTCGATAAGATTTATGTCTGGACTAAATAGTGGCCAATCAAACCGCTCAATTTCCACTTCATCAAAATATTCTCTGACAATTCTGGTAGTATGGGATATAACATTATCCTGTTTGAACATGCCATCTTTACCAATAATAGTCATGAAGGCATAATATGATCATCTAAAACTTCTGTAATGTATCTGTGAGCCGCGAGGAAGCCATTTTGTATGAAGACTAACTCTGTGCGTGTTTAAGAAGTAATTCCTGCCCAGACCATAACCGACCCACCACCAAATGGGAGTCGCTCATCAATACAGGCCACGGCATATCTTTTTCCGGATCTTCTTCATACTCCACGACGTCTCTCTGACTCATTGAGACAAAAACTCATTAACCACAACATATTAACACTTTTCGCTGTCATTATTTGTGTTTTAAATCTTCAAATAATTGTTTTTTTCAAGCTTTATTTAACATTTAGGGCTGTTATTATACTTCAACTATACGTATTTCAATCTGTTAAAATTCTTTTTTATATTATACCAACTTTTACCTCTTTTAAATTAGAGCTTCCGTATGAAAGATGCAAAATAATTCGGTAAAGGTAAAATGGCGAATGGACATTGACTCCGAAGCCAATAATGCTCAAACACATACTTCTCTTAACTAAAAGAAAGAAAAAATAAAATCAATAGATTCCCTAAAAGAATCCGCAAGATCTTTCTTTTCCGCAATATTTTGGCCTGACACTTCATTAGTTTTGATTAGTCTACTTTGAAGATTTTCACAATCGTGAAAATTTAAATAAATTGCGTAATATTACCTTCAGGAATAAAATTATTTTACCTTTATTTACACAGCATTAACGTTATAAAATATTTTCACAAAAGAAAATTTTAGCCTTTTCTTGCAATGTATAAAAAACTGGCAAAAAAGTCTGTAAAAGAAAAAAACTGTTCAGTTCAAAAGTAAAATAAAGTTTATGATGGATAAGGTAATAATTTAGCTAAGTAATTTTCAAAGAAATCTCAGAAAAATAGTATAGAAGTTGAGGCTTTTTATCTACTGTCTAAGGAATAATATAAAGTAAATAAAAAAGAAGTTTTAAACAAGAGAATATCCCGCTTTAATTCAAGGCAGGTGTTTATCAAGGTTAAAATATCACCACTTTGAATAATCTGACTAAGACGTTAAATTTTTTTTATGAACGATGATTACTAGTAAACATTTTACTAGTAAAAGCAAATAAACTTCCTGTATGGTCTATAATCCACGACCAAAAAGTAAGATAGCCTCTAGAGATTATTGAAATATTATGATACTAAAAATATTGTAGGACTGTAAATAATATGGAAACTTTCTTCTTCTTCAATCTGCGTTACGAAGGTTGGCAATCTCCATAGTTACTCTAATTTTTGAAGGAACATCTCGAAATAGTTGTTTTGATATGATTTCTTAGGGTTTTTAGCTAAGACATGTATGTTCTTCCCACTATCAGTTTAACTTCTCTGTCCTACTTCGTTAATATCAAATTTCTGTTAAAAAGAGTATGTTTTATAAAATTAAAAAAAAAATTTTTTTCGGGGACAGCCATTATTTTATAAAATTAATATTAAAATTCTTTATAACTTTTCCAAATTATCGGCAATTATTACGGTGTCATCAGAATACCTAATATTGTTTATTTAAAAACCATTTAGTTTGATCCCCGCTATTTAATCTGATTGAATAGCTTTCAGTACGATTATTTTGTATTATGTTACTTATCTTCAGTAACATATATCCTTGTTTTACCTCTTTAATTTCGACTTCTTACGAAGACGAATACGAATAACGCTAACACGGACAGAGGAATTTAAAAACACAAAATCTGTCTGGCAGAAAATAAAATTAAGTTTGACGTGTATTAAATGAATAAAAAAAAACAGCAAAAAAATGGTTCGATGGACAACTTCGTCGGACAACAACACTGAAAGGTGTGTAAGCAGATAAGAACAAAAAAAAAGAACTAACGAAAAGACCAAAGGAGGACATTCTAAAAATATATACAATAACGTTCTTCGTCCTTTTCTGATTTCCAGTTTCCATTGGTGTCGGTCATTCAGAAGGTACTATTCTATTCCTCTCGCTTTTATATCCTTATACTTCTTCTCTCCACCTAAATCTCGGTCTGACCGTCTTTCGTCTTCCTTGTGGTGTCCAGTTTAATACTTTTTTTAGGATTCTGCTGTCATTTATTCTTTATATATGCCTGTTCCATTTTAGTTGGTTGATTCTGATGTCCTCTGTTATTCTATTGTTAAGGCCTATGATTGCTTGAATTCTCTCTTTTTAATCTTGATTTCCGGCTCCTCTCCTCCAATAATCCACTTCTGTTGCTTACAAAGTTTTTATGGCTTTCTCCTTTAGTGGCCATATTTCGGGTCCATATGTAACAATGCTTTTGACAATGCTATTACATATTTTGCCTTTATTTTCTCTCGAAATTGTTTTATATCATAGTATGCTGTTCAATCTATGCTGAATGGCTTGTCCATCCTGGTTATTTCTGTGTTTAATCTCTTCATCAAAATTTCCGTCATTGGTTATGTGTAGGTATGCCTAGATATTTACATAGATATATAATACAAGATAGACTGATCGTTGCAATACCAGCCCAATTCTCCAGTGCGACAAAGAAAGCTAACGCAAAGCAGTCCCTGCATCTCTTTCTAATTTGCCAGGTTTATCAACCACGTGACCTAAATGACCAATGAGAAGATCACGTGGTTGATAAACCCGGCCCATTAGAAAAACATGCAGGGACTGCTTGGCGTCAGTTTCTTCTGTCACACTGGGGGAACGCAACTGTATTACAGCAGTTAGTCTATCTTGTATTATATGCCTATGGATATTTACATATTTTACAGTGATTTATTTGTTGGTGTTGCTCTTCCAAAATTATATTTTGTTGTTCTCCTCCTATACACATGTATTCTGTTTTTTTTTACATTTCTAAGCCCCATTTCTGATATTCCGGAATAAGTTTGCGTGTCATTTATTCTGGAGATATTGAGTCTATTGACTTTTTGGTCATCTGCAAAGTATAGTTTATTTAATGTGGTGTCGTTTAGATAGATTCCCGTAGCACTACATTTCCTTTTCCACGTCTTTAGCCCTTGCTCCAAGTAGATCTTAAACAAAGTCAGGAAAAGACAGCATTCTTGTTTGAGTCCTCCTTTGTCTACAATAAACCTGAAGGATTTCTCTTGGCCTATTTTTATTTTGCTTGGTTTGTTTTTATAGAGTTCTTGCACTGACTTGATTGAAGTTACGTTGATGTTTGTTTTTCTAAAGCTTCCCATAATTTTTGTTGTGGTACACTCTCATATGCTATTCGAACATCTACGTATAGGAGGTGTTTGGTTTTGTTTCGTGTCGTTTTTTTTTTCTATAAGTTGGGTTATCGTGAAAAGATGTTTAATAGTCGATCTACCTGCTTTGAAGCAAACCTGTTCTTTGGTCTCTAAACCATTGTATTTTAACTCTAGTCTCTTTTTTATTAATTTTTCGTAAACTCCCGAGTTAGTACCTAACAATGCTATTCCTCGGTAGTTGTCACCTTTTAATGTATGGTTAATACAGGGTGTCTTAAAAATCACACATTCCGAAGACAAAAATTAATTGAGTAAATCCAACTTACCTTAGAACAAAAGTGTACACAAAAAAAGTTACAGTCCTTTGAAGTTACATAATAAAAATTGTTTTTTTGCATTATTTCCTAAACTACTTGACATTTTGTAGTAAAAATGGACACGTTACTTTCTTGTTCTGAAAGCATGTTTCATACAAAAAAAACAACAAAATCTAAACGCACAGAAAAATTTTGAAGGGGGTAGCAGCCCTAAATCCCCCCAAACTTTTGAGTTCGTTCAAATCAAATGAATTTTGTGGCATCATTATTTTAACACATTATTTTTAAAACTTTTTTGCCTCTTATTACTTTTTTGAAAAACTGGTTTTTTCCTAGTAGGCCAAAAAATTACAATTAGTTTTTACGGATACAATAATTACAAACAGTTCCATCAATAATAGTCAATAATCTGAAGCTATCCTTTATTGTGTGAATAAGATTAATATTAAAAATTTTGATATTACAATGGCCTACACATTTCAGGAAATGGCAGATATGCATTTAACTTTGGGTAAGTTGGATCAGATTAAATTAAGATTTCGATAAACTATCGGGAATATCGTAGGTGAATATCAAGGAAATAGTGCAGCAGCCGCAATGCGTTATGCAGTAAAATACCCCAATCGAAATACACCCGATAGACGATTCTTTCTGACCATTGATCGTCGTTTACTGGAAACGAGTACATTCCAACCGCAAGTTCCTGGCAATAGTGGTCGTCGAATAATGGATGCCACTGATGAAAACATTTTGTCATTGAAGAAGTCCCTGGAACAAGTACAAGGGTAATAGCTGCTCAACTAAATGTTCCTCACGTAAGGGTTTGAAGGCGTTTGAACGATCAGCTGCTTAAACCCTATCACTTAACAACGGTTCAGGAGTTATTGGTTGAAGATTATCCTAAAAGGATTGCATTTTGTGATTGGTTGTTAATGTAAAATACTCGAAATGTTAATTTTATTAGAAATATTTTGTTTACCGACGAGGCTACCTTCAGTAGAAATAGAATAACCATCATAACTAGCACATTTGGGCCGAAGAAAATCCTCACGCCAAAAAAAAACGACTCATCACCAAAGGACTTTCAAAGTTAATGTTTGGACAAGAATTATGGATAACAATCTAATAGGCCCAGTATTTCTTCCTAACAATTTAAATGATGATAATTATTTTCAGTTCTTGGCAAACGATTTACAAGAGTATTTGGAAGAAGTGAATATTGCAATAAGGCAAAATATGTGGTTTCTACAAGATGGCGCTCCACCGCATTACAGTAATGAAGTCCGGGAATATCTTTGCAGGCAGTATCCTGATTGGTGGATTGGAAGGGGTCGTGACGCACCTATTTCTTGGCCACCCAGAAGTCCAGGTCGTAACTCGATGACTTTTGCTTTTGGGGGTTTAGGATAGAGAAAGTGTATTCTGTAACAATAGAGGACGAACAACAATTGAGGGTTAGAATAATTGAAGCTTCAAATCAATTTCTTCAGAAAAATATGGTTTTTCAGCGCATTCGGTTTTCCTTATTAAAACGATACCGAATGTGTATTGAAGAAAATGGGGGTCATTTTGAACATTTATTGTAATATCATATTTATAGAGGTTATAGACACTTTTTGTACTTGTTAATTCATTTAAGCCATTTATTTAGTTGCACGTAATTTTTTAAAGGTTAATGAAAAGGGCCGTAACTCAATAAAAACTGTTTTTTGAAACAAGTGATACGGCAAAAATTTTTTAAAAGTGTTAAACTAATGATGCCACAAAATTCATTTGATTTGAACGTACTCAAAAGTTTGGGGGGATTTAGGGCTGCACACCTCCTTAAAATTTTTCTGCATCCTTAGATTTTATTGTTTCTTTTGTATGAAAAATGCTTTCAGAACAAGAAAGTAACGTATCTATTTTTATTACAAAATGTCAAGTAGTTTAGGAGATAATGCAAAAAAACAATTTTTATTTTGTAACTTCAAAGGGCTGTAACTTTTTTTGTGCACACTTTTGTACTAAGGTAAGTTGGATTTAATCAATTTATTTTTGTCCCCGAAATGCGTGATTTAATTTATGACATACCGTTTTAAAACACCCTGTATAAACGTTGTTCTTTACTCTTTCAGTATATTCTCTCCATTTATACAATTTTAATACATGCTGGTTAGCCGTCTGTATAGCTTGTCGGTTCCGTATTTTAGTAGGTTGGGTGGGATATTACCTGGACCTGATGATTTTCTGTTTTTAAACATTTTACATACTTGTTTTACTTTTCTACTGTTAATACTAAGTAGGGATGCTATTGTTTTTACTTAAACATAAAAGTGTGTTTGTGGTATTTTTGTAGATATTCTGTGATATCCTTCTTCGGTAGTTTTTTAAAATATTCGTTCTATTCACATAGGCTCATTGGAAAGATTGTATCGTTTGTCTTTTATTTTCGAAGAGACTTAAGTAATTTAAAGCTTTTGGTACTGCTGCTACTTCCCAGGTAAGTATGAATGATCGAGCAGTTTTTCTCCTAGCATTCGTATTTTCACCCTTTTCCTTATTTTCTACCTTTTTATACGAAACACAGTTTTGAACTTCACTCAAACGAAAAAAAGTAAGCACCCAATACAAACAAAAAAACTATAATATTTAGGAAAAGTTGCGAAAAATTAAACCTATCATAAGATACTAAAATTCTGCAAACGGAATTAATTGTACCTGAATCTACATACCTTTAAATGTTGATAAAATTATTGTATTTGCATTTCCTTTTTAGAAACTTGGTAATTGACTTTTAGAACAAGTCAATTTCATTTGTATGTGAAAATTGGCACCTACAAACCTAGTTCTGTACATTACCACTTTACTAACTAAGTACTTACAATTTCAAAGTGTTATTATACTATTTAACATTCCGCATTAAAAGTAGTTTCCGCTGAAACTATTCAGTGAACTTCCATTTAAACGAAGAGTAATATTAATAGGGAAGTGTTTGTGAAACTAGCTCAGTGTTTGTTGCGATACAATTAGAAGTTATCAAAGTCAAGTAAATTCGGTTATTATTGCATTCTTATAAATACACACAGGGCAATTTATTATTATAAAGTAAAAAGGGTAATTCTTTACAGGGCATATTATTATTAGGATTAAGCTGAATACAGAGGTTATAATGAAAGGTATAAAAAATATCTACACAACTTATTTATGCAGCTTTAAATTTCATAGTTTGCAATTATTTATGATGTTATATATTTTATAATTTGTTTCTAAATCCAATTTATATTTTTTTATTGGTAACCGATTTTGCTTATTTAAAGTAAGCCTCAGCGTGTTTAATTCAACTTTCAAAAACTTTAAAGTTACCAGCACATCAACAGTTTTAAATATTGATCTAACCTGACAGGACTACATACCTTGTATTGTCAAATAAACAAAATATGATTAAAATATTACTAACAAATGTCTCAAAAGCTTTCTTCATATATTTGAAAATCTTAATCTTTTAAATGAATGTGAAAAGTACAGTTGGTATTGTTTGAAATATTTATATTTACGTTACTAATTCAGCGAAAATGCTGCTCTAATTAATACTACCAACATTCTCTGAAGCCAATGAGGTTGTATTTTTATTAGTGTCACTCCCAATAATGTTTAAAACATTATTTTTATTGGTAATACTCTCTTCAACGTAACCAGTCGCTACAGCTACCGATTTCCATCCCACTTGTCTTTGGATTTGATCTATTGCCACTCGTGCCACTGTTCGTCATAATTGTAGCAGAGTACGTTGAAACGCATGTATCGTGTATTTCTCATGATCCAAATATATTAATACCAACTAATTGATTAGTACACTTGCCTTTGTCATATGGTAAGCAAAACCCGATCTGTACTTACATTTTTGGGGCGCAATAATAAATACTTCACCAAATACTATCAGCAACTCAGCAACTGCTATCAGCAAGTAAAACGTCGAGCCATCACAGTCTTAGATGGTCCGATAGTAATAAGCAATACGCTTCCTTCTTCTTTGATGTCGTAAGCGTAAATCGCACAATTCACCTCTTCTGCAAGAAGCAAAGACACCGCAAATAGCTACCACCTTCAAAAATAAATACATAATGTCCAGAGCATCTGTGAAAAATTTCCGCAAATCGTCTTTCTTGAATACATACGCCTTCTTGGCCACGTCATTCTTGCTAATTGCCTTAATGAATGCATGCCTTTTACACATGATTTTGAATCGACTCCTTTGTTCATCCTCAACATACTTTGCAATTTCGAATAGATAGATTACATAGTCGACGGATTGTACTGTTCCAACATTTTCTGAAGGTGAGCAATCATAACTCGTTCATCTGTATGTTTTACTTTTTGCTCTTCCATCCATTTAATGAACTTCGTCGTATTCTTTTTATAAGCGTCTTCCGGATTTTGCGGTATTAACCGCGATTGTGCTTTATTCTTTAAGTAATCGATGTAACAACTTATTTTTAAACAATATTTATCCAATAATAATAATTAATCTTATCTGACAAATTTCAAATTAATTTTTGTTTTTCTCATTTCCATAACAACGAAGGGTATACTATATACTATATAATAATTCATGATTTAAAAGTATTCGTGAATAACTGGTCCTTAATATCCACTTATACACACACACACACACACACATATATATATATATATATATATATATATATATATATATATATATATATATATATATATATATATATATATATATATATATATATATATATATATATATATATATATTATTATTATATGAAGTATAACTATCATAATAACAATTTTTTTTAGATGAGGAATGCAGTAAGGCATACCCACTAAAACTCCCGTTTTTGGTTACGTTTTAGGCATCTAGGAAATATCCATTAGGCATTTCTCCATCAGTTAGATAAGACAGTTTTTACCAGTCGTGTTTGACATTAATCTGAGCTTTGTTATCTTTTCTCTGCCTTTTTTGTTACAATTTCTAATTGCTTTTAAAATATCCAGCGATTGTCAAGAGTTATTCCTAGATATTTCAGCCCTTTTTTTACATAATTTTTAAAGCTCTCTATAAGGCTATATACTACACACTATATTAATAGGATTAAAAAGACATTTGGATATGCTTTTTATCTCCAATTTATTAAATATTAGTCCCCAATAAGCGCTATTGAAAGCAATATCAGTAGTTCTTATGGCAACAAAATTCTTAAAATTTTCAAGTATTTTTCGTCCTGTGGGAAAAGCGTATACTGTGTTGAGACGTTCTAAAAATAAGGATTTTAAGTTACCATAAAAATTTTAATAAAAAATAATTATTAGTTTAAAAAGATATTTAATTTGTTTATTAGCATAGTGTTAAATGTTAAATGAAACTTTAAGTTATCGTTATCGTAGAAGGTTAATCCGGTGCTAATTTTTTTTGTCGAAACTTACGTTTTATGCATATCATGAATTTTGTTTTTTCTGGTTTTCCTCATGATTTACAATCGAATACTACGATTGATAACGGTCATGAAGAATACCAACTTCGTCCAAATAATCACGGACGTGCATTATTATGCATTAAAAAATATGATTTCCAAGTGTAGTTGACAATTAGTTAAATAGTATGTACGAAATCGGAAACATTTTTTCTTTACTCCAGTATTTTGTTAACTGGTGAAAAATGTGTTATACACTAAGATATCCAACACGCCATATGTTTGGACAGTTGACAGTCAAAAATGTTACTTTAATGTTACTCAGCATCACATCACCCTATTTTTAATATAATTAATTATAAAACCATTATCTAAATAACCTACCATACGCTAGTGATCTGGAATTTGCCAAATCCTTTCGTCTTGTAGGAAACTAGGGATTTCCGCACTTTGGTTTGGGTGCCGTTGTTTAAAATCTCAATAATGCGGAAAACTATCCCCAAAGCTCTGGCAGAAAATTTAAAGTGCCATTCCTTTGGAGTTTTCGAAGTGTGGCTGCTCTATAAATAAAACCTGGAATGCGGGCTTATAAATAAACGAGGAGCTATAAATCATATCCTACGATTATAACATGTAGAGAGGAAGAGATTAAAACTATTTCGCGTTTAGTGGAAACTTGATAAAGTTTTGAAGTTTCAGTAAATCAAATTGGTTTGTTAATTAGCTCTGATATTAGAGGTATATTAATAGATAATTTATATTAACTCAAAATAAAGCTATGATAAAAGTTAGTGAATATGGATAAACACTGATAGGTTTTGTCGATGCTTGATAAAATTTATTTTATAAATAAACTGTAGTATCATTTATATTTATAATTTATAAATAAATAAATCCATTAGTTCCAAACATCCATACCATTACTTCTTAATCCCCTACTTCAGTATTTGTGTCTAGTTGCAGAAGAGATTTAACCAAAGGCAGAAGCAGTGAAATCCAATATTGATCAGTTAGTAACATTTTTAGTTTCTTCTTTTTATTTTTCGCATTAGGTCTTGGGCCTATTCCTAATCTTAAGACTGTATTCATATTTGTAACATTGAATGCAGATATCCCGTCATCTTTTAAACAGTTTTGCTGGTGGTGTGGTAGCTGTTGGTTTTAGGCACCTTGCTATTCTGGCTAGTTTTTAGTTTTGTTATTTGGTACTCTAAATCTTAGTTTTTTCTCTGCTATTTTTTACATAATAACGGTGTAGCATTTGTTTGGTTGTTTGTAGAGCCGTTTATCTAAGTAAAGCGTGCTGGGATAATTCTACCTGGAAAAATTAATCGGTGCTTGAGAATAAGAAATTCAGTCGTGGCCTGGTAGCCAGCTCGCGGGGTGGTAGCGGCAATTTGTCCCGATTATGGTAACACCAGTACTAAAGATTCCACTACGATGCTTGGGTTCACCATTGCCTGATATGGTCGTGTAATATAGCAAAAGATCCATTTACATCGCCTGGGAGTCAAGTAAAAATGTGTAATAAAAAACAATAGAGCGCCAAGGTAACAAAAAACAAATGAATTAAGAAAGGTTGTCTTCGTACACTACTAAGGGCCAACTATAAAATGTACCTTGATACACTAAAGAAACTACTAATCCTTAGAAAGAAGAGATTAGATCAGTATGATAAACAAAGAAAAATGTTAAATATGAATTTGAAATATAACAAAATTGAAATGTAGAAAAAATGTAACCAAATTGGAATATAAAAATATAACTAAAGTGAAGGCTAGCCAGCCTTCACTTTAGTTGAAGAATGTGCCGGAGAGTGACTTCTTGACACTCAAAAGAGGATTCGGCAAATTTGTATGCCCTACAGAGACCGTAGAATAAGATAATAGATGACAAGGTAATCAAAAAAAAAATTAATGTGATAAAATATGGAAGTTGCTCTAAGATGTGAGTAGGCGCCAGGAAAGTATTAACATATACCTTCCAAGGCACCTTGTAATGCTGTATACCCTTTTTGCTGAAAAGAAAAAAAAAGAACAGGTAATAATTGAAATATTTAGTCTTAACAATAAATTTAATACCTAACCAAATATATACAGTCTATTTTAATTCTGTATGCCACCACTTATGTACAGTTAACCTAGTTATATACAAAAAAATTCCCTGATTATACACAATTTGTCCCAGATTATCTATAAATTTAAATTTGCTGAAGGGTAGGACCTAATACTGTTTAAGGAATTTAGAAATAATAAATATAAGTGAGAAAATTTACTAATTCTACCTAAAAAGGTAATTTACTCGTTTATAGAAATGTAATTCTGTACTTCGGCTGTCAAGTAAAAGTACTAATAAAGTAATATGGACGCTCTATCCTGATGGGATAGGTACCAAAGGTTTAAATATATATATTAATGAAAATATTAATAATGAACTCTCTGATTAAATATGTACACAAAAAACCATACAATAGAGTTAATAGGGAGGATTTAAAACCTCAACCTGTAGTCGGCAATTAGTCCTTAAATATTATTCAGTATTATTTAAAAAAAATTACGGGTGTTTATTTTTATAAGAAATATTATGATTTAAAGTAAAAAAATTATTAAAGAAAATTATTAAAATTGATGGATAAAAAAACAACGAATTGACAGTGTTCCACACTCTAATCAACGAGGGAGGTCCTTCCGGCTGGTTTCCTGAAGTTATCCGGGAATAGTCTGGTAGAGATCTGGACCTCTGAAGGAACAGCTAAGAATCACGAAAATCAACCCTGGGGATCAGGTGTATAATCCCCTAGGAAACACCGCCTTTTTTCTTAAAATAAATCCAAAAAACAAAATAACGAATCTTACCCCTTAACTCCTGATTATCTTCTTAAGTAGGCTAAAAAGATTATTTGGTAACAACAAAATATTGGAAAACAACAAAAACCTAGTATGTATCTACGAAACTTTAGCAAAAGGAGTCTAGTTTATGGTGCAGAGACATAGAGAATCACGGAAAACTATAGACGAAACTTCGAGACGAAAGAGATGAATTCGATAAGACAATCTGTGAGAATATACAGAATGAAGAGAATTACAAAAGACGATAAAAGATGATATGGACCAAAATGTTTTGCCCAAACTCTCCAGGCATTGGATACTCCCAAACCGTAGGAAGTGAAGAAGATATGAAAATATATGGAAAGAGGAGATAATTAAAGCCATTAATGTAAGAGATCTGAGGTAGAGTCAATGGCATAATAGAACCAGTGGAAATTAGACATTGGAAGACATCGGCGGACGTTTTGAAATCAACTTTATGAATAAAAATATGTGCAAAAAAAACTATAGCTATAACTATAATTTATAACTATATATAAGCTATAAATTTTTATATACACCTTTATTTTTATTGTTAGTAATATTTTAGATTTGACACTTAAATTTACTAAAGTACGTTAGATGTTACGTCATCCTTCAGAATTAACCTTTGGAAGACAAAACACCAAAACTTCAATCTTCTAATTTAATCGGTGACTTCATCTTCCAATTTTAAGTTTAAATTGTATATTAAATAATAAAATTTAGGAAGCCATCTTGAATTTTGCTTTAAGATATTAATATTTTATTAGAGCAGGTATTTTATCTCCATGTAATTAACTCTTAACCGACAGATGAATACTTAATAGGTAAATATACCAAAATAAACTTACAAAGCGTGAATGAAATATAAACATTCATTCAAAATTGTACTCTACCTAAATTTGAATTAAAGATTCAACAGTATACCCACTAGAGAATAGAACTTAATTGTATGTATGATATTGTCCCGATTTATTAGTAGAAAGTAAAAAATTAAATTAGTTAATTAAGTGAGGCGAAAATCTAAATATTAAGGTTTATTTTTAAATAAAATTGTGGTTTATTTTCAATAAATATGGTAGATAACAATTTTTAACATAAACTAGCAAAACTAAGTAAAGAAAACGTATACAAAAGTAGGATAAGTCCGGGAGAGTTGAACCACATTTCTGTGGACGCTCACTAAAATTATATTTGTCAACTCATTAACATTATTATTTAAGCGTTTGGTAAAGAATTTAGTTTTATACCCTTAAGATTTCGAGTTTACTTTCTAATTGAATATTATTAATAAAGGCTACATTGCATTTTTTCCAAAACTTTGCATGGTCCATCTCACCCGGACGTGTCTGGGTGAGATAGACCAGTAGCTTGGGAGAGATTGACCAGGGGTAAAAAGTAGGATCAATGAATACAAACCAAGTATAAAGTAAAAAATATGTATATTTTACATAATAATAAGTGTTACAATAACCAAATAAAAAAACAATCAAATCTATTCTTTTGCTATCTTGACCACAATCTTCCTATTAATGGGAAACTTCCCTTTTTGTGACATTATTTCC
Source organism: Diabrotica undecimpunctata (assembly GCF_040954645.1). NCBI lineage: Eukaryota > Metazoa > Arthropoda > Insecta > Coleoptera > Chrysomelidae > Diabrotica > Diabrotica undecimpunctata. The sequence goes on from NC_092810.1 coordinate 135,480,673, forward strand.
CTGGTACCGCAAAAGTCACATTTTACTTTAAATCTAGAGCAACCTTCATGAAACCACCGAGAACACTGTGCACACCTCACCCAGTCTTCTTTTTTTGTAGTTTCATTGTAAGCCTCTCCACATCCCACACATTCATCTTCATATCATTCTTCTACTGACATATACCATCATCTTGGACTAGATCTGCAGAATTAGCATAGCTTTCTGAGTCTTCAAACTGTGTCACTTTGCCAGATGGTTCCTTTTTTGGCTTAAGAAACTTCTTTTTTGATTCAATTTTTTTTCTCAGTTGATCTTGTTTCTTTTTTTCAAACATCTCTTAACGGCTACTTTCTGCGTGAGAGAAGTGACGGGTGATATATGTTCTAGAAGTTTAGAAGGAGTCATTTTTGATAGTGTAAGGCTACTAGAAGTACTAGGGATACTAGCAAGATCAAATTGAGTTCTTGGTACTGCACATGAGATAGAAGAATCAACAGTGTCACTAGTTCACACTAGTTACAGCATTGACGTGTTGACCGATAAGTTCTGCATTGGAGGCAACAGGATCAACCTCGCCGGTTGGTGCACTAGCGAGAGTGTGCGCCAATACTTAGACAATGGGCACTGCACCGAAGGAATCGGGCTCTAGGTAGGGGTAGGCTGGTATTACAGATATATCTAGAGGAACTATGCCACAAGCTTGAAATCCACTCACACCGTTTTGTACACCTGCAGCTTTGGTCCATGCAGAGTTTAGAAGTTTTCCAAACTGCAGACGATTGATCTTTCTGGATGGATTGTTTGTAATGAAATAATTACAAGCACTATAAAAGTAGGACTTAAGTGATTTGAAAAAGTATCGGTCCAAAGGTTGTAGCCAGTGCGAAGTATGGGGTGAAATGTTCATCAAAATGATTACTTCTTGCTCTTCATGAAATGACTTTCTAACCAGTGCAGAAAAATTTCACTAGTGACGTAAGAAGATCTTTGTGACATTTTTACAACTGAGCCAGGAGGCATCCCGTCCATGAACTCAACTTTCAAGTTCTTGCCCTTTATTATGCAGTATGGGGGAAGAAATGTACCTTCAGCGCTAGCACAAGCTAGAACAGAAACGGTTTCACCCTTTTCCTCTGACGTAATGAAAGTTACATTTTTGGAACCTTTAATGGCAACAACATTTCCTGGCTTGTTGTTAAGTTGAAGTCCGGTTTCGTCCATGTTAAAAATGTGCCCAGGCTTTTTAACCAAATTGTTTTCCAAAATAACACTTTCGAGTAACTTAAAGTACTCTTCCACATACCTCGTGTTCATTCCCTTAGCTCGGGATACAGACACACCTTCTGATTTTTAATAGTAAGAGTAGGATTTCTTAAAAGAAAAGAGTTTAGCCACATAACCAGCTTTTCTAGTTTCCTTGTTGAATTTGTGAGGTAGTTTTAGCTCTTTAACAAGTTTAAACGCCATGCTTCTCACTGAATATCTGCAAGGAGTAAACCCATGAGCTTGTAACTTTTATATGTGGCCTACAATCTTCTGTTCATTTACTCTTCCTAAAATGGAGAAAAACCCTAAGCTGTCCTTCGTAAACTTTTATTTTTTAATTCTTATTTTAAGAGTTGTTTTAGAATTTTGATAAGCTTTAGCAGCAGCATTGACACCCATTTCTTTATTTTCCACCGCATTAACCGCTTGTATTAATGCATCTTCCGTCCACGCCCCTCTATTGGTATCCTGGTACAAAACGTATTGGTCCATCTCTCCCAAAAGTCCGGGTGAGATGGAGCACCTCATAATTCGCATTTTTAACGTACACATGGCGACTTTTTTAGGTTAGGTTACTACCTACATGTTTATTGACATCGCTACAAGACACCTACGTCGATATCACGTAAACTTAAACTGAAAACTAAATCTATGTTACTACATACGTTAAAAAACTTTTAGACTTACCAAAACAGACAATGACGTTTTTCTCGACAAATATTAACAACACCACACAACTAACAACATGTCTTCACTGTAACTGAAGCATACTCACAACAAAACGATGGTAGCGATCGAGCGTCACAGTTCGGAAATAATGGACTGGTCCATCTCTCCCGGACTTACCCTATACTAATTAAATAAAAAAATATCATTGACCCGAAAAGAGATTAAAATTTAGACTTAGATTGTAGATTTTAGCTTTTAAAGAAGTCGATTAGCCTCATAGATCTTTCTACATTCATCATCTGTGACCACTGACAGTCCATGAAGTGCTATGGTCGTCCGTTGGGGTTTTTAGGCTTTAAAGATTTATCTAGTGTGAAGGCCAGCCTCACGCATAACCCTTCAAAAAGTCCAGCCTTTTTATATCTAAAATCGTTATTTCCTAGTTTGTTTTCTTTGAGGAGATCATCTCAGTGTCATGTATATGTTGCTTCCTTGACTACATGTTTTTCTCACCTCCGCTCGTTTTTCTTATTCTCGTATTTCCAGTTCTTTTAAATCCTGGTTAATACCATCAATCAATTTCTTTCTGGGCACATCTTTTGGCCTCTTCACGTTTAATTCTATGCTAAGTACTGTTTTTTGTATTTCTTTTATCATCCGTCCTTTCTACAAAGATTTATGCATGTTTAATACTACAATGTTTGGTACAAAGTATAAATTCAATTCTCGTTTCTTGCAAGTTGATTTGTTAACTATTATTTCGGATATACCTATTATTAAAATACTTGATGTGTAAGTTTTTCTTCACCCAAATATATACACAAGTGTTGTAGACAACAACTTAATCTACATACAATTATTATTGATTCTAAAAATTTTCACCGTAGTTAAATAAAATATAGAAAATGAGACAATTTCCACTAGTTTAATCTACTATGCCGAATCACGTTCGCCTATAACAAGACTAGAAATACATCGTAAACATAGGGTTTTGTAATCTAGCGTAATTTTAGGGCTTTTAGGTTATCACAATCTCGTTCGTTGTGACCCTTTTGATGTCCGTAGGCGAAAAGTCCCTACTGCGATAAGATTCTTGTTATCTCTAAATTTTTATATCCTGCTATTTTACGGTCACGGAGATATTTCATTGTATTCATTCATGGTCATAGCTGGTGATTTGGCACTTTTTTATGGATTAGTACTTATAAATCTTATAATAATTTATTGTGAGTTATTAAAATATTAAATATACATTAATATGTTTCAATAAAAGTTCAAATACGGTATTCGCCAAAATAAACAGTACCGAAAGTTAGACGGCTGTTAAATTGCGCACACAATACGTATTTATTTGATTTTGCTTATTTATCAGTAATTGTCATAATAATTAAGAGTGCTTTGTTATTAAAACCGTCTTGAAAATGGTTCTAGCAACTGAGAAGAAAGTGTTTATATTGGAGCATTATTTCTGCTCCAACGAAAATGGATGGAATGATAGTCCAAATTCTACACATCGATTGTTCAAATCACTTCGACAAAAACCAAACGTTGCAAATAAACGTACCATAGACGTTTACTATGGACAAGTGTTGAGTCTATACTGTGATCTAGAAATAATAATAAGTTACTCATCTTTAGTATTGGACTGCAACGTATCACAGCGGCAAAATTTAATTTGTATACATTTCTTAAAATTTTTTTAATTTTGTTAGTGAGTTAATAAACCGCTTTGTAAAATATTAAACTAAACTGTAAAGTTGCACCCCGAGCCGTCAAAATTACCCGTCCTTCTACAATACGCATAGAATTGATGGTCAATTTTCAAAAGGTTCAATTCCTTATGACTTATCAGCTTAGGTTTCGTTTCTGGCTTACTTATCACATTGACAAATGGGATACTTTGTTATTTATTTTTATATGCGTGTTTCTTATACCTAAATTATACACTCATGGACAAAAATATCGAATATTTTGGAATTTTCCAATTTTTTTTTTGTAGTCACTATTATTTCAAAATAATTTTAGATTACTGATAATACTCATATAGTAGGCTGATGTACTCAACTGGTTTGAAATATTTTGATGTTTATTTTGACGTTTATTCAGTGGTTAGTGTCATTTTGTCATAAAAATCATTCTTCACGTAAAGGAAAAATCATACTAATTCGGTTTTTTTTAGTTCAATTTATTAAGTTTAATTAAATATTCTTTTGATTTAACTAAGTTTAAGACAAGTATCCCACCAATTCGACACTGCGATGAAGTCCAAGTAGCACATATTGTCATTTTGTACGAGAAAGGATATGTACAAAAATGTATCGCGCGGTCTCAGCAGAACTGAATCTATAGTTTCGAATACTCTAAAAAAAGTACCGCGAAACAGGAAATTTTGTACGAAGGCCTGGTCAAGGACGCGTAAGGTGCACAACCGCAATTGATGACCGTTTTTTGGTTCTTAATTCTACACGAAATCGTTCATTGACATCGATGCACCTCAGAAATGAGCTATTAAATGTTAGACAAGTTAATGTGAGTTCACAAACAGTTAGACGAAGATCAAAAGAAGCAAACTTAAAGCCCAGACGCCCCGCCAAACTTCCACGTCTTCTCCAAAATCATAAAGCTCGTCGTTTGGAATTTGCAAAAACACATATTTAGTGGAATATCGACAAGTGGAAAAATGTTCTTTTCACTGATGAGACCAGAATCCCATTATGGAAGCCAGATGGTCAAAACTACGTCTACAGAAGAGTTGGAGAACGATTCGCCAGCTGCAGTCTCACCCAGACCGTTAGTTTTGGAGTTGATGGCATAATTCTTTAGGAAGGTATTAGTTGGGAGGGACGTACCGCACTTGTGCAAGTGATTGGAAGGATGACTGGTGATTCTTACGTTTAAAACATCCTGAAAGATGATGTTTTGTCATATGTTGGTTACATTGGATATGAAAGATTAACGTTAATGCACCATAATGCTCGACAACATGCCGCTGCCATAGTGAGTAATTATCTTGATAAGGTCCAACTTCAAGATTGGATTGGCCACCATTTAGCCCGGATTTAAATCCAATAGAGCACATGTGAGATCACCTAAAATGCAGCATACGATAAAGAAATCCCGTTCCAAATACGATAGAGCAGCTTCGGCTTGCAGCACAGGATGAATGGAATGCAATTTCCCAAGGATATGTCCAAAATTTACTTGCAAGCAAGCTGAGAAAGATGTAAGCAGTAATAAGAGCTAGAGGGGGGAATAATCGTTACTCATCATGCACTTCTTTTAGTTAAAATGACTTGTTTAAGCAATTTAAATTATCATTTAAGTTTAGAGTAAAATAACCTTATTAACCTAATATGAAACATTTGTTTTTTTCACAATTTTTTTTTTTCGCATAAAAACTTAAAATTGTTCATTAAACATTGTTAAAATAAATTCTATTTTACAATAAAAGACGTAATTGAAAAGAATTTATTTTGAAAAAACAAAAAATTGAAAATTCCAAAATATTCGATATTTTTGTCCATGAGTGTATATCGGATTATTAAGTGAGTGTTGTGTGTTTATTTATAAATTATTTTGTAGTTTACGGTAGACTTTGGAAGGTAAGTAGTGAACATTTTCGAAAATTTATTTGTTAAGTACCCACACGTTTATTTATAATATGCGTATTAACTCTATATGACTAAAATATAAAACGCCTATTAAGTAGGGGTGGCCTGGGACACTTTGGACAGATTTTAGATTATCAAAACAGAGATTAGAAAATTATTTTAACCGCATACTATATTTTACAAAATACAACACATTAACTAACGTCTAGGCAGTTTTTCATTGTGTTAAAATGATTGCAGTCCTTATGGAAGAGTATAAACTCGCAGATGTGCTTCTGTGCATAGTCTACTTGGACAATGGACAATGCATTTCGCCAAAATAACCTTTATTTTTAAGAAAAACTAAAACATTATAGCATTTTTCATATAAAAATGCTTGCACGTCACAATTTATATGAAGTGACGTCACTTACATTTAAAATTTCCAGAACGTCCTCAACCTTAGAGTTAAAATTTTCCTAACACAGCTAATAATACGAAACCCATACAGAACTGCTTGATCTTTCATAGGCGTCAACATGGTGTCAATTTTGTTTATGTTTTGATTTCTTGCACAATTTGATCATAATATAATATATATTAATAAATTGTATTTATAAATACATATTAAATTTAGATTAATAGCTTTAAAAACTAATTATTATTTTGTATTGTGATTGTGCTATGCCAAAACAAATAAATAGTCTGTAGAAAGCTGATAAGCTATCTTATAAGATTATTTTGAACAAGAAATAATGGCGGGACGTTTTTACTATTCTATACTAAGCCCTAAAAGAGGTAAGTTTAAAATTTAGAGTATATAATTTTGTATTAAAATGTTTTCTTATGTATTTTAGTGTATTGCAGTAGTCTTAAAACTAAGTGTATTTACTGTTAATATAATAGTTTGATAAATAGTTGACATCTTAAAAATTCCTCACTTACTAACTATTCTGATGTTTTGGCAACGCTGTGGGGTTCTGACGTCGTAAATATTAAATGACGTGCAAGTATTTTTATATAAATACTATATAAAATATTATAATAAATGCTATATTCAGAAACGCTAACAAAATCAATATAATTCTAATAATGTAAATTGTATTGTGATAAATCTGTATTAAAATAAATCATTCCCTCATATTTTACTTTATTATCTTTAATTGGCGGGGGTAGAACTACTACAATGTCAGTAACACTCACTGTAGCTGTAGGTTCAGGAGTAAAACTGAATCTATTTGATGACATATTTTTCTTTAAGAATCTGACCTCACAATATGTTTGATCCACATTATTATCAACTACCGCCACACAATTTCTAACACGTTTTTTCCTAAAATGTTTGGTAACAATGTAATCGCCCTAAGAAATTACTGTATCTAGCCTTTCTTCTTCTAATTCGAAACTATCATCTGACGAATTATCGTTGTACTCTACTTCATAATTCTTGACGTCCGATGATTCCTCCTGTAGGATTTTCTTCTTAACTTCTTTCTTTTTCTTATTTGCGACTATATTTTTTCCCTTCAAAGTTTCCTCAAGTAGATTTTCCTCCGGTGTGTTGATTGCAATCATACATCGGCCTCTTTTTCTACCTCTATTAGAAATTTTTCTAGCAGGCGCTTTTGGATAGGGCTGAATAAGTTCTGGAGATATAAAATTATTTGTGTCTTGTAATGAGTTGTTTTTAGGTGGTGTTTGCGGATCTGAAATTTCCTGATCTTGAACCGAACTTAGATGCAGAATCCATATTGTCAGGTATAGGACGATGTGTGACAGATGAAGATACAAAATCCTCTTCAAAAATATATTTTTATTAAATCTGTAGATCGAAATCCGGATTTTATAATAACTGGATTAGCGGCTCTGTCCCAAGACTGAAAACACGTCAAGCATTTTTTGGTGGAATAAACCGTTTTCTCAGAAATAACGATTGAAGCGTTCGGCGATTTTGAATGTCAGTTAAGCGCACGAAATCAATGTTCAATAAAATTTATATTAGCTCGAGGGTATAAATTCAATATCTTTTGATCTGAGTGTCCTATTGATAAAAATCGATATGACACACGAATATTTTCGCATGTAATTTTTGTACTTTGCCGCAAATGAAGTTTTTAGAAAGGTGTTAAATAAATAAACGTTACACGATTTTTGCCATTTCTTATGATTTTTATGAGATCAATACAATGTATCTCGGTCAAATTCATTGACCGGCCACTATGGAGTCTCCATAACTAAAATCTTATTTTCAAAACCTATAGCATGAAATTTTAGTTTTGAGTTTTGGCAACAAATATGAGGCATTTGAAATATGCTTAAAAAACGCTGAATTATACACTTTCACACTAAACTTTTACATTACATACGATCTAAAACATTTAAAACTGCTCTTTTTGAACTACACTAGTACATTTTTTAAAAGGACTAACTTCTGCTATAAATTACATCCAAAACTGTCTTCTTGGAGGCATTTCCCGTGACGTGCGATCATTTGTAATGTCAAAGTTGAAATTTTGTTTAACCCAAGGGTTAAAGTGGTAAACTTTTTTGCATCTTTTTTGAGGTCCCAAAATTCATATTCTTGGCAAAATTCAGCTTGTTCGTATAATTTTTAGGGGTCAAATCTCCGACGACTGGACTATAACGGCAGCCTTGGACTGAAAGTCTTTGTGAATTCTTTAATTTTTTTGTAAAATGTTGTTTTGTGTCTGTTGTTATATTCCACGATTTCTTCTACCTGGATTTTTAAGATCTTTTTTTCCATTCTACTTCATATGCTATTTGCTGCTATTAGTAAATTTGCTTCCGTTTGTAAGTTTTTGCCTTGTTTTAAATCTTGTTTAAGTCTTTTTACTCAACTGTTTTTCTACATTCCTCATAATACCACTTTATATTTATTTTATCTTAACATCTCAAGAAGTTTTTTTTATCTTGCCTTATTATTATTTTCATGTTGAATTTTTGTTCTTTGCGTCTGTTAAATTTCTCTGCAGAGCATTTTGGTATTCCTATTTGCCTCTTTTCCCACTATCCAGATTTTCTTCAGTAGTTTTGTTCACACAATCTACTCTGTTTTTTTTAGCCATATTTTTGAGGTAAGGACGTGGTACTTAAGTTAGTTTTGTTGGTACTTTCCCCGTCGTTTTATGAATTTATTATCTCTGGAAGTCAGTGCTGGTTAAACTATCATATTGGTCTAAAGCTATTTTCTTTGTTGAGAATAAGCCACAATTTATAAAATAAAATATACTTATTTTAGAGTAAAATTGTGACTTATTCCCCCAAAAAAATTAAAATCATTTTTAAATAATATGCTTAAAGAGCTCATTTGAAGTGGGAATTATTATTGACTGAGTTGGAGAATTGTATCATTTTGGGCTGAGTAGACCATAAATTTATATATGGATAAAAGAAACTATCAGTAAAATTTAATTCTTTGTGCAACAATATTTTTAATAAAAAATATATAGACGAGTGATTTGCCATTCATCTACACGTGTTTCATGGTTTACGTTTCATCAGAATATCGTGTGAGTGGGTTTACATCTTACTCTAATCGCTATGTTTACTTCCTTCATTTTTCTCGTTAACGGTCGATAATTGTGTACTTTAATGTATTATTTTAGTCCGTATGTTTCGATTAAGTTCAGTCGTCTCACAAGCCTCCTGATGAAAGGAAAAACTTGAAACATGCGTAGAAGAATAGTGAGAGACTCCAAAACGCAGCCGTTTATTTATTTTGTTTATCGTTCTTAATTGACGAAAAGTACCAAAGCAGTGGAATAGAAATATTCCTAACATCGACCCATAATCTGTATTTTTTAGCTTATTATAAGGTTTCAGTGATTTTAGTAAAGACTGTAATTTTGTTCTAAAAGATACTTTAAAGAGAAAAATCTAGTTTATTTTTTATGTGCAGTTACTTAATCCCACCTATATATTATTTTTTCTTTTATTTAGCTGTCTAAATAAACTTAATCTAACAGAAAAATGAAAACTATCTGATAACTATATGATAACTATCTTACCGATTTTTAATCTAACAGCTTTATGTGAAACACCACCATTTGTTTTACTACTTTGGCATTTTAAAAAATATGTTACCAAACGTGTCAATATCGTTTGATTGATAACCTAACCTTTATACTTCCAAAGAAATTTGTAAGAAAAACAAAAAAGGTCAGTTTGTGTTTCGGATCCTCGCCTACGAAACCATTTTACAAATAAAAATGTTTTTCAGCACCGATAAACGTAATATTAAGTTATCGAAGTTTGAAAGTATCAGGATAATATTGGTTTTCAATATCTTGTTATAACTGTGAAAGAAATAATATTTTTCTGGCTTATGACTTATGTTTATATGGGAGAATTTTTAAAGAATTGTAACCACATTTATCAATCTATAGAAATTTCTTTTATTCTGTGTAAAATTTCTAAAAAACAAATTAATTTTGTAAGTACGTTAAATATATTTTAAAATAGACTAATAATTTACTATAAAATTAAACGGCATAATCAAATAATACGTCGTGTGTTCCCACAGATATTAATAACATCGTCAAATTTCGTCTTAAGTTCTTAGTGAAAACTCACGAAAACACTTTTTAAACTGAAAAAATTAATGAATTTTACATAACTTACTTTTATTCAACGCCAGAAATGTCAGAAAAGTTATCGTTATCTGCACCAACTTGAACGACAAGGGGTTTCATAATAATATCTCCCTGTATATCTAATTTAAACATGTTTTCTTCTTCTTCTCTACGTGTGAACGATGCACTTTTGCCAGTTCTCTGGGGTAAGGTTATTTATGGCTTTCTGGAAGAACACTCTTACATCACATAAATGAAAGGTATTATTTCGACTTGCTATTTCCTTTTTTACTTGTGCCAGATTAGCTCAATGGGATTAAACTTACAATGGTATGGTGGGAATCGGTGAACAAAAACCCCATGGTTACGAGCCACTTAGATTAGATTAAGAGAGGTGGCCTTTCGGCCTATTCCACTGCGACCTTTTCAGATCTATTGTGGTCCTCTAGTCCTAAATAACATTCTCTAGCCTGACCCTTTTTATAAAGTCTAGTAGCTTCGAGACTGTACCTTCCATGTAGCTATTTGCAGGTGGATTTTCTTCTCCTAATGCAAAGAACCGCACATTTGCCAGACTGTCATACTGACATAAAATGTGCTCTGCTGTTTCTTCTTCGAGGTGACAGAATCTGCACAGGTCATCATCTGATGATCCCATCAGCTTCAAGTGCCTATTCAGCTTACAGTGCCCTGTTAGAAGACCTACTATGACCTTGACTGTTTTCCTGTCTTTGCTTATTAGGTCTGCCGTAAATTTTGGCGAATGTTCTGTAATGAACTGTTTCGCCTGTCTTTGTCCTGGTGAATTCCTCCACAATTCCAGAGATTTGCAAGTTACCCACTTCCTTGTAGATGTTCTTGTTACTGATTTAGCAACTCCGCAGAAGGGTTCCGGTCCAATGAATGGCAATGATGAGCCTTGTTTGGCCATTTCATCTGCTTTTTCATTGCCCTTATGACCCTCGTGCCCCGGTACCCAGGCTACCGTAACCTTGCTACGGTCTCCTAGTTTATTTAGGGCACACACGCAATCCCATACTAGCTTAGAATTGACCTCTACAGAATTGAGTGCCTTAAGCGCTGCCTGACTATCTGTGAAGATGGCAACTGAACAGAACGTTCTTTCCTGCCTTTCTATTTCTTCCACGCAGTGATGGATTGCAGTTATTTCCGCCTGGAAAACTGTCACATCCTTAGATAGACTTACCGGGAAATCTATCCCTTGATTTGTCCCTACTATGCCGGCTCCCACACCCTCCGATGTTTTTGAGCCATCCTTGTACCAGGTAGCAGCAGCTTGTATGGGTACACCTTTATTCCAGTCTTCCCTATATCTCGTAATTGTTGCATCGATAGGTTTCCCCATCACAATATCGGCTTTTAGCTCCTCGATTAGCTTTCTGTTGTCAGTACCATGCATCTGGCTTATATGTCGCTGACTATGGATTAATCTGTGCATCACGGATCTAGCTTCGCCCTGTATAAAGATATGAAGTGGTGGTAGATTCAACAGGACTTCCAGCGATGCAGTAGGAGTTGTTTTGAAGGCCCCCGTAATACACAAGCATGCTAGCCTTTGTGTATTACCTAGCAGCCTTATTGCTCCCACTTGCTGCGTCTTTTTCCACCACGTCACCGAGCCATAGGTTATCATGGGTCTAATAACCCTTGTTCCCAATTCTTACCGCACATTCTTCTACATCTGCCCAAGGACATAGTAGCTTTCTGTGTGGTTTTTAGAATGTGAGTATTCCATGTAAGCCTATGATCAAAATATACCCCAAGGTATTTTGTTTCTTTGGCAAATGAAATCTCTGTTCTTCCCAGCACCGGTGGTTTTAGGCCTTGTAGTGCTGTTTTAGTGTTACGAGCCACTTAATTAACAATATGTTTCTTTTTGTTTGTGCTGCGTGCAATATTTAGTAACTTCGTCTTAACCATAAACGTATGTCCAATTTCTTTCCTATTTAGCCATTCACTTTCATTTCTCCTTTTTCCTAAATTGTTTTTGCAAGTTTTTCTATTTGACAAACATGGTAGGAAGCATTATCTAAAATGCTTATTGAGCTAGGTTCAATTTTTGTTGGTATAAATGAAAACTAGGTTTCAAATTTCTTAGTATCCATGTCCCCGTGATAATCTTCTGTTATTTCTGTTATTTTGGATTCAAAAACTGGGAGTCCGCCATGAACAAAACTAGGTTCACTACCAATATGTGTTATTATTAGACGTCAGCCTTACCTGTTGGTGCTTTTAGGCCTGTAGAGAGACCTTCAAGAAACGGTTGTCGACTGCTTATAATATTTAAATCACGCCAAACTTTGTTTATAGTGTAACCTTCATTTAACCGAGTGTTATCTAAATAATAGATTTTTCTTCTTTCATCATTCTATTGACGAACCTTTTTAAGATAATTACAACGCCATATAACAATCTTCCTTTTTTCCAATAAACTGCGTTGCCCAGGCATTTTATAGTCCCGAAGCCACAAGGAAGTCCAAAAAAAAAAATGTGTTTTCTGATTAAATAACGTGAATTCATACTGATATATTCATACTTTTCATTCAACCGTTAAACGTAAATTTACCTTATATAGCAAATATAGAAGGGGCCCGTCAGGCCGTCTATATACCGCTCCGCGGACTAGGCCCTTAAGGCAGATCGAATGAAAGATCTACTCGCGAAATCCGAGCACTGAGGTCATGTGCGGCATACATGGGCTTGGTGGCCGGACCCCTCTCGGATGCTCAGCCGGCGAGGAGAACAAAATTTATTTTACCAAATCGGCGGCTGAGTGACCGAGCACACACTCTTTTCCGGACATAGAGTCATTAGCTCAGGCTGATGGCTCTATGGTCGGAACACACGCTCGTTTTTCTTTTTGTTAGGGACTCAAGTCCCGACGTAAAGTAGAGTAAAATCAATAGAGTCAGTAAATTAAATAGGGAGAAAAGCCTAGATAAGGCTACCCCTACAGTTAGGTGGCATAACCACATTCACTAAAAACCGAGGATGTCCTATTACCCAGGGCATCTTAAGTAAATTTCAGATCATAAGCCTCCTCACGTAAGTCACACGATGAGGAGGGGTGGTGGAAAAGCCTGGGGGTCAGATAGGTACCACTTCGACTAGCGAGGTGTGACCGGTTTGATCTTCGGACATGTGGATCCCATTCTTACATTGGTATACACATGTTCCTAGGGGCAGGGTTGATCACTGCGTGTGTGTGTGTGTGTGTAAACTGCGTTGTTGACATCGTTTCATATTTAAAAAAAATTTTCATCCATTAAAGTGTACATAGCAGTACCTGTCGCGAGATTTTTGGTAAAGTGGCATCATTGTCGTTTTTTATCAGAATTTTTTTTTATGTCGGAATTTCATTTCTAAAGAAAAATGAATAATTTTTTTGAAAAATAGCCCTTGGTCCTTTATCATCTAAGACTATTGGGTTTCTCCCCCTTGCTTCTTTGTGTTTTCTCGGTCTGTTTGTTGTGTCAGTTCTCACTACAAACAAATAAATATTTTTGGTAAGGATGACCCTGTTTCTGCTTTAACAGATCCTGAAAACAGGATCTGTTAAAGCTCTGCCAATAAGAAGTCGTTACGAATGAATTTCATCAGTATTATAAATCGTTACCGACCTCGAAGGACATCGAGAACAGTATACCTGCGCCCGGTATTTCGCACAGTTATGTTTAATATGACCTGAAAGCTGACTAACTTTTTGCAGCCAAAACCAGACAAGTGCCGCTAAAAAATGTTTTTCATACTTTTTTTATTTTACTCTTCATTTTAACAATTTTGTTATATACTTTAATATTTTTCAGTTATTAACTCATATTTCAATTCAGACAATTTTTTGTTTTAAATTAAAGTTTAAAACACAAATTTCTCAAAATTTTGTAAAGTGCAGTTATCTGGTTTTGGCAGTAAGCCGACCATAGAGAACACAGCTGTAAGAAATGCAAAAATGAATAGGGCAGCTAACGACAGGTGAGCTAAAAAAAGCGTGACACGATGAAATATAGTTCAATATATAAAAAATCAACCCTTTTTGCAAAATGTTTACAAAATAATGATACTTTGGGATTGTAAACTTTTTTATTAGTAATAAACATTGTCAACTATCTACTAATTAAATTTTCGTTCCTGATTGATTTTTTTAGGTTTTGGCAAAAGTTCATTGATCGAGATAAAGCAATTAATGTAAACTATTATTTCCAAATATATGCTTACAAGAGGTCTATTTCTTAAAATACAAATAAATTATCCAAATAATATGATTAATAATATCATTGCAGTTCTATTCGAAAAAACAAAAAAATTATTATAGCTACCAGTAAACCGGTTATGTCAGCTCCAATTTTTCATTTCACTTTTTCAATTTTAAAATTATTAAAGCTTGTGCTATTTCGGTTGGCTAAACTCATGTGAGAATGAAATTGTTCTTGACAACTAAAAGAATCATTGAAAAATTTTACAATAGGTTTATTCGTGTCACATTCTTTTATATTAATGTCCTTTGTTTCTAGGTTGACAAACAAAAAATGTATTTTAAGTTATGCTCCACCAAATTCTTGTCGCTCAGATATTTTCATTCCAGTTTTTATACAAGGACACTTTTTTTATAAATCGTATTTTTTTAATTCTTCCACAATTATTATACGAGATAAAATATATTGTATTTTTTGTCGGTTTAATAAAACATTTCAAAGTCTTCGTTGTCACATAATAAATACTGAAATCGCTTTTGTATAGTTATTGAAACGTGAAATAAAAAGTTAATCGATTTAACTTATCAATTATTTTTATTATTAGGTACGAGCTTTGCCATAGAAAATTCTAGCTTTTTATAAGAAGTAGACAAATTAGCGTGCTTGGACTTCCTTGTAAAAAATTAGGGCCCTATCATATATAAAATAAAAAGTTAGGAAGTACTACTTTAGATTAAACTGCACATGGTTCAGTCGGGTTATACGAAAAAAAGGCCTAAACTTGTATGGCGAGCTGCTCCAAATTTTATTATTCTAACCTTTAGGGGGGTCAATAATAATGTAAAATTTAACCATTGCGTTAGCCGCCATCTTGAATTTAAAGGAGAACTGTTTTTCCTCAATATCTACGTCAGTTTCCATTTTTCGACAAAAATGTATGGACTAAAATTGTTGCAAATATTTTCTACAATTTCTTTTTTAAATTTTTTCGGGCGGACGATATTTTCCAAGTTAAATTCGGTCGAGATTTTTAATATACAGTGAGTGATCCAATTATTAGAGCCACCTAGTAAAATTCATTTTTTTTACAAAAAGGCTATATAATTTAGCTGCAAAATATATTAATGCGTTTGTTTCCATTTGTTTATCTTGTAACACTTTATGAAAGTACTCTAAATAGTCTGGTAACAGTGTCAACACAGCAGGCGTGGCAATACGTGACCCAGATTCCATTGTTTGTCAGTGCTGTCTAGCCTATCTTGCAACTCGTGTGATATTATTTTGTATTCGTGGTGTTTGGGGTAATAATAAATAGTTTTCATTACTCTCTAGTGATATTCTGGCAGTCGAATACTATTTTTTTGTGAATTTAGTAAACATTGCATGTTCGTTACATCAGTGGTACCAGAACATGATGGGAAAAGCTAAAGACATTTCACCAAAGAAAATACCGGAAATAAAAACTTTATTATTGAACACTAATCACTCCATAGCATCAATTTCTAAAGTTTCAAGAGCAACTGTGGACCGTATAAAAGAAAAAAACTTGACGAAAATTTGGATTTACCCACGGCGCAAATAAAAGTGTGGTCCAAACAAAAATTACAACACCACGAGATGAAAGAAAAATTCGAAATATTGTCTTAGCAAACGGAAAACAACCTCGAAGGATTTTAAGGAAAATGGTGCAGGAGTCTGGCATTCATATTTCACCAACGACAGCTCGTTAACGAGAAAAGGATTTGGGGTTTTCAACCTGCCGCCATGCTAAAAAGCCGTTACTCACACCAGCCATGAAGAAAAAAGGCTTTAATGGTCTAAAGATTATAAAGGTTTGACCACTGTTGATTGGAATTAGGTAAATAACATGACTGATATATATTTAGGGATTCTACAGTATTCACTGCCTTCCCTCGCTCAACCGTTTCCATCTCTCTCTGTTGTTCCATTCTCCATCGTTCAGTCCTCTCTTACTCATGGCGTCGTCTACTTCGTTCCTCCAGGATTTTCGGGGTCGTCCTCTTTTCCTCCTTCCTATGGGGCTCCATTCGGTTATTTTCTTTATCCATCTGCTGTCGCTAGTTCTTCTTACATGTCCATACCACTTTAGTCTTTTTTGTTCTATATATGTTAGTATGTCTGTTTCTATTGATGTTCTTTGCTTTATTTCGTCATTACTTCTCCTATCCATTCTTGTTACTCTGCAGCATCTTCGCAGGCATTCCATCTCTGTTGCTACTATCTTACTGCTGGTTTTCTTGTTTATGATCCAATTTTCAGCCCCATATGTCATAATACTTCGCACTAATGTTTTATAAATCTGCGTTTTTGTCTTCATATTTAGGTGTCTATCCCACCATACTGAGTTAAGTTGTCGGATTGCTGTTCTTGTTTGTCCTAATCTTTGTGTAATTTCTTCCTCTGTTGTTGCCTTTTTCGTGATTATAAACCCCAGGTATTTGAATTTATCCTTTCCTTTGATTGTTACGTTGTCATCAATCTGTAGATCTTCTATGTCTTCTTCACTTGTAGATAGATAACATGACTTAACATTGTTTTTCTTGTATGTAGTTTACAGTAAATTAATTTGTCCACGATTCCAAAATAATACTAATATTCCAGGTTTGTTTTTCGGACGAATATACCGTATAGATCCTCGTGAGTAGAGATTTGTGAGGTAAAGCACCCCCTGGTCATCATGGGGTGGTCTATCATAAGCAGTCAAGGAACTCGTAGACTCTACATTGTTGAAGGAACAACGCGACAGGACCAGTACCTGAGAGTACTGCAAACAAAAATGCTTCCCCAGGTCCAGGAGTGGTTCCCGAATAAAGTTTCACGTTTATGCATGACTCAGCGCCTTGTAACAGGGCAAAATCTCTTAAAAAATTCCTTGCTGACAACTAGGTTCTAGACTGGCTTGGCAATTTGCCAAATCTGAGTTCAATAGAAAATCTTTGGAAGCTCATGAAGAAAAAAATTTCTAATGAAATTATGACCACAAAGAGCCAATTAATCGAGCGCTTAATAACAGTACGACACAGGAGTGGAGCAATTTAACAAAATGGACAGAAATGCATAGAAAGTATGCCAAGAAGGTGCGAGGTAGTCATTGCTGTAAAATGTGACACTACCAAATATTAGGCTGAAGACATAATTTCAAGCGTTTTTATGTAATTACTCGTTTCTTTTTTAATATTTGTAAAGCTTATAAGGTTTTAATCACAGTAAAATAGAATTAAGCACGAAAATATGTTTTATAGCTCAAGTACATACCATTATTAAATAAAAAGTAAAACTTTATGGGGTGGCTCTAATAATTTGATCACCCACTGTACACTGCTAATAATCCCCCCAAAGGATAGAATTATAAAATTTGGGGCAAATTGCCATGCAAGCTTAAATGCTATCTCGACTGAACTAACAACCAAACACCAAAAAACAGAAAGAGCAATATAAAATGTAACGATTTAATTTGCCTACCACATTGAGTATCACTTGTAACAATATATAATTGCTTATAGGGGGCTGAAAGTAGGAACTGTGCAATTACTGGGCTAGAGATAGGGTAAGCAAACAAACCAAAACGTTTACAAACGGCCACTCTTGTTTTGGTTGGAGAGCTAGGGTCGTAGGTAAATACCTTTATTTGAGGGACTGGAAAGGGTAACTGCAAATCAAGAAATCAAAAAAATACAGGGATTACCTGGGCAACAAACACAAGAAGGTTCCTAAACTATTTAAATTGGACGCCGTTTAAAAGAATCCTCTTGCTGGATAGAAAGTAAGGCTTTTCTTTCCTAAAAAAATTTAAAAGGTGAAAATCTTTTTAAAGAAAATAATTTTAAACTCCTGAGTTAAAGAGAAACATTATATATTTATTATTATTCCACATCAACAATTATTACAAATAATATTAACAAAATTTATCAACAAACCTTATAGTGGCGCTATTTGTATCAATTTAAACAATTACTTACATTGAGTTTAACCTTTAAACAAATCAGAATTCAAAATTATGGTTATGTACCAAATTACAGAAAAGGATAATACTGATACTGACTGTCATTATGTCGAAAAGAAATATCAAACCTTTTTAAAATATTTAATAAATATTAAAGTTAAATTTATTTAAAATAATATGACAATTATCCAATCTATAAAACATAAACATAATTTTATTTATTTATAATGTTTAATTTTGTCATGAAAGCAAATCTTTTATTAACGAAAAAATGTTTATTTTACTTTGAATTATTTTATTAAAAAGTACCTTGTATCACTGGCTGGTGTATTTCCTTTAAGAAAGTTTCCGAGATTGAATATAAATCAAAAACACTGTCCCACGCAAATTGCAAACAAATCCTGGGGAAGAAAAACACTGAATCGGGCTTCGGATTATCCTGGTTGACAAAAAAAATACACTCTTTAAAACTCAGCCGCTCAATTCCTGCTTAAAATCATGTGGACCTCTCAAAATGTTGGAAACACTGTTTACAAACTCCTCACATAGGACACAGCACAACGAGTCGGTGATTAAGTAACTCAACAAAGATGGCCAAATAGCATCTTTAGCCCAAATTCACCTCTCAACTCAAACAATGGCCGGCTTTAAAGCAATACACGCCGAAAACTATTTCTTCCAAATTCAAATTCTAGACTCGACTACAGTACACTGGAATTTCCGATAACCAAAACGAATAACGAATTTAAAGAAAAACAGGACTAAACAATGAAACCGACTCCTGTCGTGGTTCATCGAAGAGTAACATCATTCTACCAACACGGTATAAACAAAACATAAACGGAAAAATTCCTGTTTATTTAATGCGCAAAATCTCCAATAGGCGGAATAAAGATCAAACAAATGAAATTTGTGTTAATATAAATATCCCAAAAATGTTTATGATATCAATCTTAGCGATGCAAAAAGATTGAGAATATTTTTCGGTGTTTTAACATATACAAGGCTACAACAGAACACTTTATCAAAGCTGACATACATATTTACAAAATAGATCATCTCCAGAGTAGATGAAAACCTTCTGTTCTTGTAGCGACGTAGGAGGTTAAGCCACAATTAAATGTAGTCAATATTACATTTTTAAATAACATTTGACGTTTCGAGTTCCACGCTGGAAATCGTTCTTATAAAAGATATTTAAAAAATTGTGTTGATAGTATAACCAATAATTTCTTAATTTGGTTTATGTTTTTTAAAACTGACTGTTGAGTGTTACTTAGCCTCGATCTTGTAGGCAATAGTCTTTTAATGATTGACAAAAATTCGAGGTGTTTTTACGAAATAGTTTCCGAGGGTACAAATTTTGACTGTTTTGTGTGTTTTATTATTTTATTTGTTTTTATAATGTATGTTTAGATTATGTATTTATGTATTCTGTATTGCATATGTATTGTGCATAATGGTAGATGATATCTGCGACTTCATTTAATCCGCTATTTCTGGTATGTTCTTGATTTCTTTTTTAGTTTTGGCAACCAAAGCATGCTTAAATTCTAGATCCTCCATACCTTTCAACCTGGCTTTAGGTACTGAGTGACATGCTTTCTTTAAATTTATAAATCCACAGTAAATTGCTCTTTTTTTACCATTTTCATTTCGATTACTTGTTGGAGTGTGTATATTTGCTCGATACAGGACCGTCCTGTAGTAAATAAACCCTGCTTAGTCTTCGTCAATTTTACTATTGATATTTTATTTTAGTTTGTTTTCAACAACTTTGCCATACAATCGACCCATTAGTTATTAGTTTTGAATGCTAATCTAAAATCATAAGAATTCCGCCGAAAATTTTTGCCGTTACCTTTGTCAAATATTTCCGTAAAAGCAACAAAAAGTTATTTAATTAAAAAAGAAGAATTTTAAGTATTTACTTATTTTCTGAAACGTATATATGGAGATTAACTATTTCCCCAAATAGTATTTCTCTTTTTTAAACAAAGACTACAATTATAGTTTGATTTTCTCTTTAGTACAAAATATTTTACAAGCTATAAATATTCGAAATACTTTACTTCGAACTATAAGGGTTCTCTGTACATGCTAGTATTCCGAGCCAAACCGAAAAGCTTTAGAGTAAGCTTCTCGAGAATTTAAAAAGGGATCAAAGCGGACCTAAAACTTCATCTGGTAAATAGGATTAAATAGACTTTGCTTGAAATTGTATGTAACAAAGGTAGTTTGAATTACATGTTTTAAATTATTTTATATTCGCCGGATTTTCTTAATATATGACATATTTTTGTAGAACACGTTTAAATATCTCAAAATGGATATAAATATAGGTAAAGAAATAGGAATATAGATAGACTCTTGGCACTGGATGGGTAGATTAAGTAGCTCATCCGCTATTGTATGATTTAGTTTTATGATTTCTTATTCTACTGTTAGTAACTCTGCAATCTCGATTTTCTTGCCGAATGTCTCCAGAAATTTATTTCATTTGCCTCAAGTTTTCTCTTGTATCGTTCCTTTATCTGCCGTAGGAGATGATTATACAGTTGGTACAGTATTAATACAGATGTAAGTCATTATCTATGTCAGATATCTAAATTGACATTGTTACCAAATTACAAAAAGTTCCTAAATTCATTTTAAATCAAGTATATCACATATTTATTGCAGAAGTGGATTATAAATTAATATTCAATGTAAATAAATAAAAAATGTGTCGTATAAAGAAGTAAAAAAGAATAAAAAAATACTTTTTTCATTATTTTTATTATATATTTTAACATTTTCATGTTTAAACAGTACTGGTATGAGTACTGTTTTGAACATAGAAATATAAAAATACTCTTAATTCTTTTCTCGTGATAAAGCTAAAAAGCAATTAGCGAAATATAGAGCTGTAAAGAAAAAAAAGTGATGTTTGCATACTACCAAAAGATGCCTATTGATAACACCAAATGGAACCACTCAAAACGAAATTGACTTCGATCTTGCCAACAAGATTGCTACAATAAAATAGCAGTGTAATAAATAAATTTTAAACAGGCAGCGACCATAGACCAACCAGAGCAAAAATTGATCTATATATTTAAAACTAGAAAGAATAAAATTAATCACAAAATCAACAAACCGGTATAAATATTATTATAATATAGGAATCAGATCACTACTAAAAGACAATTAATAAAAGAGTAATATGATCAAATCGGCAGCTCTCAATTAATGGAAATCATCCTTGATAGTGAGAAAGAAATTGAAGGCCCGCAACAACAATATAAACATAGTATACTGTCTAATAAAAGTAGCAACATTCAGAGAATACAATGCAAAGAACTTTGTAAGACAATTAGAAATAGTGTTAAGGAAGATGTAAGGAAATACAATGAAAAACTGGTAGAAAAAGCAATCGAAAACAGAAAAAACTATAAGAAAACAAGAAATACAACAATCATTGGGAAGAAGCAAATCATTGCTCTAACAAACGAGAACACCAGAATTACAGACAAAAATAAAATAATACAACTCATGACTAAATTCTATATTGAACTATACAAAGCCCCTGAAACTCTTCAGGGAAGCAAATCAGTAACTAAGAATATGTACCAGAAGATCTTCCGTGAGAAGTAGAATCGACAGTTACAAAAACAAAAGCGGTAAAGAAGCTGGAATAAATGGCATAACAGTGAAACTACTTAAAAACACTGGCAAAAAAAACTAAAACTCCTAAAGAAAGAGATAACGTCGAAACTCAAAGCCGCTAAAAGTTCAATGGAGCGATGCAGGAAAAAGAGATCGAAAAATAATAGAATGGACCAGACAGAAAACCAAGGTCACTGATGTAATCCACAAAATTTAATATTTAAAATGGTCTGTGGGCAGGACATTTAGCGACAACTGACAATAGACAGGTCCACTAGAAATTTCACTGGGTATCCAAGACGCTGCTAAAATAAATTTAAATTATTTTTGTGTAATATAATGAAAAACGGAAGAACATTGTATAAGACCCATAAAGACTTATAGCATGAGGTTAGTCCATAAAATTTTTTACATTATCACAAAATATTAAGTTTAAAGTTAATAATCTATTAACAATTACATTGTTTTAAATTTTGTAGATAATAATAAGATATTAATTTTGTAATTAATATTGCAACCTCAAAATAAAACATTATTTATAAGTGTCAATATTCATCTAATTGGCCTAGACTTATAAGAGTTAAACTAATTAGACAAACAAAGCTTTCTTACGAAATTAACCTTTTGAGCTTACCTTGTATATATAAATGTGTTATCCGAAATATGTAGATTTTAATAAGATTTTAAAAACTCGTTTAAAGACCCCATACATTTTAACAGGAAAAAAGGTAAATGAAAAACGGCGAGATCATATTTTTTCATTAGCAAATGTAATTATCGTCCTTATCTTTGAGCGTCCCTACAACAGTAAATATCCGATGGTAATAATATTACATTTTTTTAAACCCATTCTCAAAAAGATTTTATCCGGTTTAAAGCCGAAAAAACGTTTGAGGTGAATAATGCAAATGTTCTTTTTTCCCGCCTAGGAGAAAAACTCGACAACGGAAGCAACAGATATCAGTATCGATTGCCAAAGGGTTTTATCTTTATATTGGAAAGGTTCTAGGTTAAACCAGAATCGGCTTTAGTGGATTTTATTAAGCCATCTCATAAAAAAATGTTGTCTCATTAACTATACCTTTAGTAAAGGCGGCAAAAATATTCATAGCAGTTTTTTTTTTAAATCATTTATACAAGATACATAATTAAAAAAAACTTTTATAGGCTACATCACAGAACGTTTCTGGTCTAACAAATCTGTCATCAGTGCATTTACCTGGAATAAGTATTAGCACAGTGAAGACAAACGTTAAGATTAAATTTTGACCAAGGTCACTGTTGTTGAATACGTATAAGGCGTCCAGCCATTACATATGTCGGTAAAAACCTTGTACATTTTATTATATTTGTTATTTGTTACATCTTTACTAATAAATTCGTATGATGTTAAAGTTTTAAACAGATATACTGGATGGCAACACATTATTCCCAATTGGGACTTGCTGAACCTGAGACGTAACACAAATTTTACATTCACTTTTAATTTTTAAATTTAATAGAATACTGTTATATTCGCTAGATTTATATTATTATTTAGAATTAATTTATCAGTTAATTTAGAATATTAACTGATTTATCCCTTCCGTATTTTGTCGTTCTTATAAAGAAAAACCAATCCCAAGGTTTTCATCATTCGGTTTACCGAAAACCTACCCATACAAATGGCTACTTGCATGCCAACTCTTATCAACTACTTGCATACCAACTCTCATCAAACGCCTTCACAGATTAATTCAGTCATTAATACCTTTGTCTTCAGATTAAGAGGCCTTCATTACATATGATTACCACGAAAATTACATCAACAGTATCATCCACAGGCATTAATCTCAACCCAATGACTCTGTCCCCTATTATACGAAAGCTTTTCTTGCTTAGATCAAAGGTGTCACTGACAATATGACAAAATCCTCGAACCAGGAGAAATAAAAATAATATTTACCCCTATCAAAAACTTTAACCTCTTGTACGATCAGTCATACAATATTTTAAATAAACAAAGTGGAACTTATGAAATGCCTTGTGCAGATTGCCTCCGATCTTACATAGGCCAAACCAATCGTAGAATCTAAAATAAGATTTATGAACACTCCATTTCTTTTCACAATTTCGATTCCATTTCAGCCCTAGATCAACATCATCTTCATACACGATACAAAATTGATTTTGAAAACTCAAAACTCCAGAACTACAACCTCATCCGTTTCTATAAACTAAGAATTATTCGAGAAGCCATAGAGATTGGAAAATTGTCTCAATGAAGAGATGACTGCACCATGGAGACTTCTCCCAAAGAAAACATCGTCCACTTCACCTACCGATCCAATCCCAGCTATCAGAAATATTTGCGCCAACACTAACCCAAACGCCACGTCAGTGTTACACGTCATCATCGACGATATAAATGAACCAACCGCCGTCCTAAGCAGAAGTAGTACAGTGGGTAGTGAACAGTGTAGTGAAGAGCTTTGAAAGCTCAAGAAACCAAGACTCCGAAAGCCCTGAAGAAGAAATCAAAAAGTATGTCGAAAGCTCGGTGTAATGAAAATCAATGCGGTTGAACGCTGAAGCCTAGTTAGTTTGACTGGTTAATTTTTATAATAATATCTAACTTTTGTTTGATAATTTGTTGTATAATAATATCATTGTATACACATGATAAAATATATTGCATATTATACATGTTATGTTCAAAATAATTTAAACTAAATTTCGTGTACGTGATTTGAGTGCTTTGGAAAACATTATGGGTATATAAGTCCTTGATAAATTAATAAAAGCGTTAATTTCTACCGGTAAAGGGGATCAGTTTAGATTTATGTTGTTGAATCAATCTCGGGCTTATTATTAAAATTTAATCTATCGGGTTTTGTGTTCAGCTCAGTAATATATTTAACTTTATGTTAAATGTTTTGCTAATAGCAGATGTTTTCCATAAATGATATGATCTATATTTACCCACTGATGTCTTAAGCTAACTGATAAGCAGGTTGAAGGATTTATTTGGTTTTTATTGGATAATTAAAAATTTATTTAATTTTTCGATATTAGTCAGTGTTGATATATTATTTTGTCAGTGTTATATTGCTACAAAATATAATGGCGACTCAAAAACATCTTATAAAAAACCTCTGAACGGCATACGTATTTCAGGGGTGTAGGTATTTGCTTTTGGTGTCAAATAATATTGTGAGTTCGATCTCCACTACAAAAATAAAAAAATATTGCCTGGGTCGCCGCTGTGAAGACGCTGAAAAATTACGAAATCATACAAATACAAAAGGTAGTATTTTAGACGAAACTAAGGCTTAATGAGATTATTTGAGTGGAAACTACTTACAGCAATAACGCAGCTCGTACTTTGTAGTAGGTAACCCAAAAAACAAGTGCCGCATCGTGGCAAATATAAACTCGTGGCCAAATATAATTGACTACAGATTCATAATAATAAAATATATAATTTAGAACTTAGACATGAGAACATCTCGTGGTTATTGAATAAGATTAAATCTTAAATAATTAAACTTAAATCTTTGTCAAGAAGTAGGAACTTCAGAACTTAGGTGATATTCGCCTTAATGTGACACATAATCTGCATCACTTATCCACCCTGAGGTGGATCCTCAGACCACGGTTCCTTGATCCAAGACCAAGGTTCCTTGAGAACATGATAGAGACATGAGAAATATGGGAATACATGTTTGGCGGAGAAAGGCGATGGATAGGGACGACTATAGAAAAATTCTTGAAGAGGCTCGGATCAACGCAGGATTGTAAAGCCAGAATGTTGATAATGGGGACACAAAATCTTTTCGAATTTAGGTGACTTCAATTTGGTTGGTTTGTAATTAAGAAAACTGGCAGTAATGTGAATAAAACGGTCATGCAATTTGGGTGGTTTCCAGGAAGGACAAGTGACAAGAGACATGTCTACTACTACTTGTAATTTGTCATAAAATGTTTTCCTCGTTGTTTCTGGTTATTTTCTGGCCGTACACTCTGGCGATGTTTTGATCTGATCTGATTTTGGTATATTTGGTGTATTAGTCAGGCTACGCCTTACGCCTATGGTCTTGTTTTCTTTTGCTACTCCTCTTTAGATTAGTATGTATTCAGCTACTTTTGATTGTCCTTTGCCTTTCTTTTTTATTTCTTGTAAAGCATATAGGTCATCTTTATATTTGGTCATCTTCATATTATCTATCCGGTTGCGAAGATCCACATTGTTTCTCTGAGCAGTATCCATTTGTACGATTGGTAGGTTGCTAACCTCGCCATTGCTAAATTATTATTATATTATCCCTGTTTACACCACCAACATGTCGCTGTTTTTAGAAATTTCTTTAAACTAGATAAGCAGTTTTTTAAGTTGGAATGTGCCATTTTCTAATGCCAAATTCGATGGTTTCGGATTTTGATGTTTAATAGTTTCAATACTTTCAGTCCTAGTTTTAGAACTACACAGAATTTGAACGTTATCTGGTTAAACACTAATTACAATATTGCTATCTATTTTTTAAAAACTATTTTTAAACTTTATATTTTAAAAAAATGTTTGGAAAGTATATTTCAACAAACAATCCTTATTTTGGTAATATCAAATCCTGACTATCAGGTCATTAGATAAAATTTATTAAATGGTTTCCATCTTTTTTTTTTAATTGCCATATTGCCAGATCCAGTAAGAGCCTAAGCAGGTATTCATTGAATACTGACAGGCAACGGTGGGGGAAATCTTTTTTGGACATCTACGTTACGGAACAAGACACCCTGGCATCTTTCGGTCGAGTAGGAAACTACTCCAGAAGACCACAGGGTAGTGCCAGATTAACCGTGTTCCAGCTAAAACCTTAACCACCGTTCCAGAGAAGTGGTATTGCCATTCAATAAACAACTAAAATAAAAAGCTAAAAATTTATAAATAACCATACCTATTACCGTAAATCAGAAAATGTTTCAGACGTTAGGCCATAAACTAATAAATAATATTAACCATAAATTTCACATCCCTGGCTCAATTTCTTCCTCTGTCCTCCTGCTCCTTTTTCGTCATCACCCCAAAACTCAGACAGTGTACTTCTCTCCATTCTTTCTCCCTTCTCAACATTATGTTTACAGCGTTTCTTTCATCCAGCCCGAAATCCATTCGCCTCTCAAAATCTCCCCTATCATTTGGCCATCTCTGGCAGTTAAAAATGGGGGCGGGAGCGCCCGGTACCACACAAACAGTACAGTCTGCCAAAGCAGATTTGCCTATTCTATTTGTGAAGGTGCCAAAACTACCATGTCCGGCCAGAAACTGCGCCAGGAAGTAGTTTAATTTCCTGAACTTACATTCCCACCACAGCCTCAGATCGGGAAGCTCCTTCGTTTACCCTGCCTTTCTGCTATCATTCGCCCATTCTCTCTGCCACTCTACTATCATTCTTTCTCTCTAATTTTCATCCATATTTACATCCATTCTCCTCGCATATAACCTCGCTCGCTCTTTGCACAACAAAACGATCGGTATTACCTCTCCAATGACATATAGAACCTCATTTAAAACTGTCCTATATGCGCTAGATACCCTGAGGAGCATTCGCCTTTGCGAAGTCTTCATCAGCTTAGCGTATTTCGCAGTATTTAGTACGCTACACCACACGGGGGCAGCCTAGGTTACCGCCGACTGAAAAACTCCATTTAACACCTTTCTTTTGGTGCTACCTGGGCCTCTAATGTTTGGCATCAGCCGTATCAACTCCTCCAGATTTCGGTTTGCCTTCTCTACCTTCTTTTGGATGTGTACTCCGAACCTTAGTCCTTCCGACAACCAGACTCCCATATACTTAATCGATTTAACCGTTGCAACCACCACACCTTCTACTATAAAGCGAAGAGAGGGTTTTTCCAGGCTCCCTTTGAGAACTAACACCTCAGTTTTCTAAGGCGCTAGCTGTAGATCGTTCTCTCTGATCCACCTACTAAGTGGCCGCATTAGCCATGTCCGTTTTCTGACTCGCTTTTGCAACCAGTTCGAGATCATCGGCATAAGCTACAAGAGTGCATCCCCTTGGCATCTGTAGCCTCAACACCCCGTCGTACAGGACATTCCAGAGGATGGGACCTAGTACTGAATCCTGCGTAACACCCTGCGACAAATTGATACTGGTATCTTTTTCTCTTATGCACCTGTCAATAAAGTATCACTAACGCCCAATTCTCTGAGCCTGGACATGATTTTTTCTCATGATGCCTTATTAAAGACATTCTTGACCCCATCTATACAACCTACACTAATTACTTTTTTGTCAAAGGCTTGATAAAATAATAATATTTTCCGTAGGTACTTTTATTTACAAGAAATCTCCGTTTGAGTTTAGTCAGTTTCAGTTTCTTTCCAATTTTAGTTTTTATAGTATTTTGCCATTTTCTTGTTGATGTTTTGTTGATATATAAAAATTTGATCCCACCGGATTTTATCTGGGTATAGTAATTAAACGTTTCTCAATATATTAACATTGTATTTTAGTGTTACAAGTAAGTATATCAATTAAATTTAACAAAAACTACCAGTAATACAACGCCTATTTATTTTATAGTGTTAAAATTCGAATTAAATTCTAACCCAAATGAAAACCAAACAATATTAATATATAAACTTTTCACTGATGTGGAAGACATATAGATATAAAATAATCCGGCAGTGACAGCTTTTGGGTTGGGATGAAGGTTATGATTAATGCTGAGCCTGAAACATAAAATTAAATGAGCCGACCACAGGAACCTGTCATTTGATAATTACTGTTATTAATGCAGCACAGACCGAGGCCTCATTGTTTTCCGAACTAAGAAAAGTTCAGCGGTTCAAACAAAATTAAATTTGGTTTTCCGTATTTTGTTCATTTTTAAAATTGGATTAAAAAGCAACGTTGTGTGCTTTTAATCTTCTGAGTAGAAGATTTTTAATGAGGTAAATTTACTAGAGGCATGCTTTGTCGGTGTCTCCATTCTAGTTATTTTGTTTTAAACTGCAGGTATATGTAATAGGTATATTAAGCTGTACATTTTTGGTATTACAAAATAATTCCGCAATTTTTGTTGATCTTGATATTAAAAAAAAATAGTACTTAATTTAAAATTTAAAACAATTAAAGCAAACGTTTTAAAGTTTATTTCTTGTTATACGTGGTATACAGCCAGCTACAGGAATTATTTTCCTTGTGGATTTTATTTCTAAGAAATATTTAACAGTCCTAATTGTAAAATATCGAAGTGTTATTAAAATATAAATAATATTGGTTAATAATATAGCGAGAGAAAACCATATGGGTCTAATTCCAACACATATGGGAAACTTTTTTATTTTTAATTTTCTGAATACTGAAAAGAAAAGAGTTTCCCATTTAGTGCAGACTTAATTGGACACATTGTATATATATATATATATATAAATATATATATATATATATTATATATATCACAAATATATATATATATATTATATATATATATATATCACAAATAGTTTCGATTAGATGTTCGGGATATGCATTATTTAGAAGGCAAATTTTCAAATCAAGGCTTAATAAATTTTACAATACAAATAACGATAAACCCAACTGTAGTAGACTCACCAGTAGACCCACTGAGCTCTCTTGAGCTCAGTGGGTCTACTTGCATCATCGCAAAGGCATTTTGATCTGGAGACAAAGGTATTAATTTCTGAACTAATTTGCAAAGGTGGATGATGCGAGTTCGCATGCAAGTAACGATTTGTATGGGCAAATTTTCGATAAACAGAGTGATGAAAACCTTGGGATTGGTTTTTTATGATGAAAATATAATCGAACTTAGTCCTTTTGGAGTATCTCTTCAAAATGCTCTTGTTATCTAACCAATTTCCCATAAGTATCTGCTTTTATTATATATCTGTCTTTGACTCATATTATTTTTTCCATTCTTTTTTATAAAGTGATCTTAAATTTATTATAGTTTTTTATTCTTATTCGAAATTCTTCTATCAATTTCATTTCTATTTATTATTGTCACGTCTACGTTTTAGCAATATTTGCCTGGCCTGGTTTATTTTATTAATCCGTCAGGAGGAAAACTTCTTCCTAAATAATCAATGATAGAAAAGCAACAATGAAAAAGAGTCGACAAAGATTTTTTTTTAATTACCATTTATATGGACTAGCATTAAAATTAAATAACATATACATACATTATAAAACATATTTGTAAAAAAATTGAAAAGTAGTGAAAAAGAGATTTTAAAACATATTAAGTGCAATGTTTCTAATATATAAAAAAAAATTAACAACAATATCAATGTTTTTAATGTCTAAATAAATAAAGTAGAAAATAATAAATTATAGCTCCGAGATTTAAATAAAATTTAGGCGAATGTCTTATTAGCAAAAAATGACTAAACTTAAACTGAAAACGGGCTGTCAGTTTAAAAACTAGCTCGTTGATGGCCTATCTTTTACTGCGTATCATCAGATACTACAACACAATAGTCAGTGGATTTTAAATGGACTCATCAGCACTTTTAGCTTTTTGTTAATCTGTCTTTTCAGAAACTTCGCCTTTTCAAATCTCTCGGGAGTAACAATTGACAAAAATAAAAGCTCGAAACAAAAACCCCCAGTGAGATTTATGTCGGCCCCAGGGCAGGACCGACTTCAGAATTTTCGTGCCTTGAATACGTTTAGACTTACATTTACATAACGAATATGGGTTTTGTTCTGTCTGTAAAATATGGCGACAAAGATACTTTACGCAGAATATAAAAGTTAACACTTCTATAAATATCACTATTATTTAGTTATAAAAGGATAATCCAAATTATTTTAGGAGTCAATTAAGTTTTAACTTTTTGTAGAAATTTATTAAATTTCTAGTAATTTTAATTATTTTAAACAATTCAGTGAATAGTGAAATTCATTTAGAATAATTTCTTGGAATTTAATATGTTATTATTGAATCATATTGAATTTTAGTCGTTACTTTAAGGAAATATTAAGTGAAATGATATCTTAGCTCTCAGCATTGCTTAGAACAACTACTGTAAGTTGCCTACATTTGGCGCAAACAAACATGTAAAACTTGAACATATTGAATATGTAAAAATTATATTTAATTCTAAACATATTTCGTTTATATT
This sequence comes from Diabrotica undecimpunctata, assembly GCF_040954645.1. Classification (NCBI taxonomy): domain Eukaryota; kingdom Metazoa; phylum Arthropoda; class Insecta; order Coleoptera; family Chrysomelidae; genus Diabrotica; species Diabrotica undecimpunctata. Next base: position 135,511,752 of record NC_092810.1, read on the forward strand.
CATTTTTAATGTCAAAAATAAAAATATTTTACTGTCGAGTAAGAATCGCATTTTTTAAAACACTTCATATACAACTAATAAAAGTTGATATCTGATAGTATATGGTATATATCATTATACATAATTGTTTGTATGGGAAAATAATCCCGCTATTAGAAACTAAAAAAAAAATATATATCAAAAATCGTTATTTATCGATATGAAGTTGAGTTTATGTACCAAAAACATGAAGAAAACACAAAAAAATACGTTTTTATTTTTCATTTTAAGGATGTTCCGGAGAGAAAATGGTGAATCTAATTACACCATTCAAAAGAATGAAAAAAATACATAAAAAATAATTATTTAAAAGATTGCCAAAAATTATCTACATAACCTAAAAATTTTTTGAAAATTGATATATTTTTTCTGGACTTAATTTTGATCAAAAATTAAGCTCAGGAAAACTAAAAAAACTTAAAAAAATTATAATATTTTCAAGCAATCAAATATATATTTTTATTTTATTATTTAATTTTTTCAGATTTTTTAAAGCAAAAGATCGTTCAGGAATTGTTTTTTTTTTTTTTTTCGAAAAACACATTTTTTGCAATAGAGGATCCCTGTAGCTATCTAGGTTGCCAGAAATTTGGCTACAGAAGTTTTTTAATAGGTACTTCCAAATGCCCAATTCGAAATAAGCATCCAGCGAGTACAGAATTTACTATCTTATCCCGCAATAGCCCTTATTTACAACTTGCAAACTATAATAATAATTGCATTTCTTGAGGCAAGTATAACGAAAATGAAACTAATTATTTCCATTAGTTTAATTAAAGGAAAATACAGACGACCTTTCAGAATATTTAGCTATAATTAAGCTGTAAGACATTGCTCTTATATTTTCTCCCTCAATTAAATGGAAACATAATTCACGAGCAGCTCGTTGATCCTAATCGCTTTCAAATTGTAATAAGAAAAGACAGAAAACGTTATTAAGAAACAAGAAAGACAGATAATCCTTCTGATTGTATTAGGGAACTTACAGTATAGATATCTGCTTGCTGAATCAATGTCGAGTTATTGAAAGGTCATTCTTTGCAGCGAAACTCGTTTTAAATTTATTGCTTTAAACGGACTGGAATTCGTTTTAATAAATATGGGACAAATTTTGCAATGGATTTTATTTTAAGGTCGTGGCATATTATCGTGCACGTTGCGTTTCCAGCACATAGCGTTTCCGAAAAATATAATTTGAAATGGTTTTAAATATGAACAACGCACACTGTCCGGAACATTGCGTTTCAGACACTTAACGTTTCCGTTCAGTATATTCGAAAATAATATTTTACTGATGCCGATGGCTACGTAACGAGTCGTAACCGGTTTGTAAGGATAATGTTAATTAGATACCCGTCGTTTTCCCCTTGTTGTTTATTTAGGTCTTTGTTTGATTTTGATACAGAGTATTTAAAAAAATAATTTTCGAGGCTATTTTGTCATTTATGCATGTGTTTTTATTGCTTTGTGACAATTAATTACGGAAGTAATAAACAATTAGGAATTTAATAATAATTAATAGGTTTAACAATTATTTTAGAATGAATAGGATTCAGTTTAAATATGTTTTAAATTTAATTTCACCTTCAGTTAAAAAACAAAATACTACATTTAACGAAGCCATACATATCAAACCAAAAAGTATTTTCAAAAAGAAGAGGTATCTCTTCCGTACAAAAGTCCTAATTGTATATCACTTTTGTGATTAATTGTCACAAAGCAATAAAACCACATGCATAATAAATTTTTTTACCCTGTATCAAAATCAAACAAATTCCTAAATAAATAACAAGAGGAGAACGACGGACCTATTTTTCCTACCATTTTCTATATCTTTTAAATAAACTTCCGAATTTATTATTCGATAAATCGTATTTTAGGTACCTAATCGCACCTAATCGTACTTGAAAATATATGCAATATAATAGATTTATGGCCATTTATATTGCCGATTCATATTGCCTTTGTTAGCATCAATAAATCGAAATTTTGCAGAAACACATTCTAAGAAATATTCCAAAAGCCAATCTTATTGCTATGATTTATTATGGTAATAACGACTTAAAAGTGCCCTTTGACAAATGTATTTCTAAGTGTAACCACAGAAGATATTATAATATGATAACAGATTTATTCTGCAAACCTTTTCTTATCCTTTCTAAAGCTTGCAACTGAAAATTTGTATGTAATGTAATAATACTGTGGAAAAATAACATGAGTTTACATATAAAAAGACGTTTCCTTGTTGTGTTTCGTATTTTCTTTTTAAAACTTTCAAATGGGATTTCACACCACCCTTGCTTACTTTATACTCTTTTCTTTTTGCTAGATATAATATTTATTCAATGATTACTTATCTTTTTTTGGAACATATTTTTTGATAATATTTATAATTTTTCTGATGTAATTGTTTTTATGCTTAAACATTTGATTTGAACTTGTTCTATCTGGTATTTGTAAAGTTATGTTTTTCCTTAATTTTTTAAGTTTGTAAATAATTATTTTATTATTCTCTTTTGCCCTTTGCGAATTTGTTGACTCTTTCAATGTTTCATCTCTACATACCCTTCATAACGATAAAGTTATTATTTTTTGAGATATTTGAGGTTAAATATGAAGCGTGACGGCTATTTTGACTAATGTATTAATTTTGTCGGTGTTTTTGAGCTATAGGATTGCATTTACTAGGCAAACAAAAAAACTTAGGGCTTTTATTGACATTTCTTGAAAATAATAGATGCATTCAACATTTAAAAACAAATTGTGATTCCGAAAAGAACCACTTTGTTATAATCTAAATAACAGAACAATTTTAATAGCACGAAAAAGGTAAAAACACATTCTAACTAAACCTTTTATAACAAATATTGAACAACACTAAGCTTATCAATTCTTCCGTTAAACGATCTTCCAACTTTAAAAAATATGTTTGGCTGATCGGCAATAAAATTAGTGGAATTTACTATGTGTTACCATAGTGTTTGACGATTATTTAATTCTTATGAATATACCAGTAATTTCGTATGCACCACAAATAAAAATCTAATGGATTATATTCAGGTGTTCTAGGCGGTCACGAAACTTCAATACCTCTCCAACGATGAGGAAACTGCTGATCTAGTTTCGGACTATTAAATACGAGTTCCCATTAAAATTTGCTGGTAATTCATAAGGAAGGACCTAATAAACTATCTCAAAATATACCGTAGCATACATTAATCTTAAATTCATGTTGGAAATGTGATTGACGAAATAGATATGGTGCTTTCTACAGTTAAATACTTCTCTAGGTGTAAATGTAGCCTGGTCAGTAAAAGATTTTTTTTTTTAATTACGATTTTGGTGATTTTATTTATCATCAACTGAGCAAAATTCAATCGTAAAGGATAATCTCTAGGTAATACACTTTGTACAGGTGTAAAGTGGTAATGTCGTAGATTTTCTTTTTTCAGTACTCAAAAAATTGAACAGCGCCTTACTCCAGTTATTGCTGATAAACGCCAAGTGCTTGATTCAGGATTGTTAGCAACTTGCACTAAAATATAAACTTACACTCCTGATCAACTGTTAAAATTTTAAGTCGTCCCACATTACTTTTAGGCTAAAATTATTATGAAAGCATTGATTAAAAACTACACGGTACAGTATGTATAGTAGTTTTTAATCAATGCTGAAAGTTTGGCGATTGGGTTGAAATATGTCTGGATACATTTCCTGATATCTTCGTGCAGCAGTAAGACAGAAATAATTTTCTTGTACACAAACACAGAGCATATCTCGCATTTCAAGATTAGTCAAATTGTTAAGCTGCGATATTTTTACTTAATCAGCTTTTTAAATTTTACAACAATCTGAATATTTATTGACAGTAACAAAAACTAACAACAGCGAAAGCATCCTACTAGATCAAAACGGTTACTTTAAACCAGAGCCAACTACAAAACCTGAATTTGTCGTAAGCATTTTAATGCCATAAAAGCATAAGCATTTACCTAATGGAGGTGGAGAAATGGTTTAAGTCGTATTAATCTGATTATGATATTGTAAATAAATGTGGAAAACAGTTTATCTGCTATAAAAAGTTTTTAAATTATTTACATATAAAAATCTGATTCGCTCCAATATCGATTATGGATGCCACGCTTACTCGTCTGCTTCAACAACAACACTAAAAGTTTTAGACACCATTCAAAATAACGCTCTTAGAATAATAAGCGGTGCATTTAGAACAACCCCTATCTTAAGTCTTCAGGCCGAATTGGGTGAACTACCATTAGATTTAAGAAGACAGGAATTAATGCTCTCATATGCATCGAAGCGGTACTCTTTACAATACCACCAAACCATTCGCTGCTCGAATATCCAGCACGCAAAAACCAACATTCCCCCCTACGAAAGACGCAGACGAATCATAAATGAATTAAACCTAAGTCCCCGAAATCTATCCTAGCAAGATGACAACTTCCCCTTCTTGGCTAATATCTTCTCCTTGCATAAATTTGGATCTATTAGTAGAAAATAAGAAAGAAGCAATCGTCATCTAATTAATTCTAAATATCAAACCTTAATTTCTCAATTTTCTTTCTCCAAACAGTTATTCACAGATGGATCTAGAACAAAACGTTGTGTAGCATCTGCCTTTATAACAAAGGACAAAATAAAGAAATATAAATTAGCGGAGACTAATACAATTTTAACAGGACAACCCTTTGCAATATGTAAAGCCATATGTCACGTTACAAAATGTCCTAAAACTAACTCCTTAATAATTATTGACTTACTAAGTTCTCTAGAAATTATCTCAAAAATTTATTCTTCCCAGCCTGTGGCCAAGCTCATTAGACCAGAATTGCACAATCTAAATCGCAGAAATATTACTTTTCTGTGGGTGCAATCTCATATTGGAATCACGGGAAACGATCTGGCGGATAAATAAACACGAGAAGCCTTAGAGCTTAGAGGACACAACTATCGAGTTCTACCCAAAAACTCCAGCGCCAGATCTCAAATCATATTTCCACAGCAAAATGGTTAACATTATAGAATAGCAGATGGCACAAAAAACAAAATTACTTGAGATAAAACCAATATTTCAACCATGGTCTGATAGTTCCACCAATCGTTTTTCTCAGGTTATCATCACAGGACTGCGGCTTGGCTATAGTCGCCTTACGCATGGACAAGGGATCCCCAAAGGTGAAAGCAGTATTTTAAAGAGTATGTGATCATCAAAAAAGTACCCACGTTTACAAGTCGCGACGGAAATATGGTGTGGAATAAACATCCTATTGTAAGTAAATTTGCCAAAACTCCCTCAAAAAATCTTGTGAAAGTTTTTCCGCAACCTCTAGTTAATGCAGAAAGGGTTAAAGACTAGCTAAGTGTATTTTTTAAATTTTTTACCAAAGAAATGATAGAAAGTGTAACATCGTACACAAATATTTTTATTACAATTCAGGGAGGGTATACAAGGGACAGAGATGCCAAATTAACAACGCCAGAGGAAATATTTCGCTTCTTGAAATTCTCGTCCTTGCTTGTGTAAAAAATTTAACCCATACTAATTTAAGAGAGATGTAGACAACTGATGACACAGGAATCCAAACGTTTCCGGCATGTATGGAATATGTTTTCTGTTTCTCCTTAGAGCACTTAGGTTCGAGGACAAAATAAGTCGTGAAGAACGTAAGCAGACAGATAAATTAGCGGCAGTGCGTGAAATTACAGACAAATTCACTGACAACTGTCGGAAAAATTTCTGCCCAGGTGAACGTATTACAATTAACGAAATGTTAGTTTCAAGCCCACAAATATGGGATAAAAATATTTGCATTGTGTGATTCAAAGATGTTTTATGTTACAAATTTAGAAAATTACTGTGGTAAGCAGCCTGAAGGAAGATATGTTCCACTAAACACTGCAACAGATATTGTACTTGGATTGCTCAAGCCCTACAAAAATTTTAAAAGAAACTTGACCACAGATAACTGGTACACCAGTTATCCTTTATATTAAGAGCTTCTTTATAAAAAAATTACTTTGGTTGGTACTTGGAAAAAAAAGAGAAATCCCATCGAAAGTACAATCAACCAAACTAGACCTATACACTCCTCAATTTTTGCATTTGAGAAAGAAACCACCCTTGTATCCTACAGTGGAAAAAGGAATAAGGCTGTCACATTACTTTCTACGCAGTACGCTGATGATTCTGTAGATGAGAAGTTAGGCAATCCAGACATAGGACTATTCTACAATGAAACTAAAGGGGGAATCGATGTAGTCGACCAAGTGTGCAGCAATTACACTGTCCAATGACGAACTAGACGGTGGCCATTGGTCGTATTTTATCAGCTTATACATATTGCAGGAATAAATTCCAATATTTTATTTAACATCACTAATTGCGATAAGGCCCTAAGTCACAGACATTTTAAAAAAAAATTAGAGCACCAAAGCACCACACACATTTGCTTAGAATGCCAGCATCATGAAACTCAAACAGACAGTCTTTAAAATAAATTTCCTTTTTGTATCTTCATCCTTTTTGTATGTTCATCTAAGAATTTGTTTTTTATATTCTCGTAAAAAATATTCTAGCGACTACTTAAGGGTTAATGAAACACCCTGTTTATGCACCCACACTTGATTATACAATAAAATACTACCACCATAGTATTAGTAAGCCCTATTATATGTAAGTTATATATGTATATTATAAGTATTATATGGAAGTCATTGTTCACAGTTTAAAAACATGTCAGCCAATCTTACGATATTTTACGCTATATACATTAATGTTTTCATAAATTTTCATCTGTTGAGTCGCCACGACTAGTTAAAACAACAGAGTGTACAGTGTATTAATAGTGGCATCCCAAGCGCTTTCATCGGCCGGCTTCGTGAAGAAAATTAAATTTGGCATAATAAGAGCCGTAGCGAAATTGTAATTGGAACCTCTAAGGGTTGCTAAATTATTAACCTAACCCGACGACAAACCACTAACAACTAATATTAACTCTTTAATTAATACTGTTAATTTCTTTATACCAAAGACGTTGACGGGATGTACGAGGTTATTACGTCTTATGAAAGCTTATAAAGTAATTTCATTGAAAATTTGTATCGTTTTTTGCGGTTATATTGGGGTTGATGCTCTAAGAAGAGTTTCTGCTAAAACGAAATTAGAGGTCGACGTACAGTCTCAACGTTTTTAATTAAATTCCTTAAGAATGTGTTAATAGACTAATATTACACTTTCGAATAGCTTAAGTCGAGACCAACTAAAAGGAAATAACAGACCAACAAAATATTAATTAAAAGAAAAGATTGTAGGAGCTCACAGCTAAATCTTTTTGATGACAGTTTTTTACGTACTTTATAAGTTTTCTTGGAATTGGTATTTTCTTTTAGTACTATTTTGTTACGACATGGATGTTGGCAATTACAGTAAGAAGGTGGGTGTAGTTTGAAATATTGTCGTTTAACGGATTAAATTCCATGATCGATGAACACTGTCCACGAATTAAAAAAAAATACTTTATTGCCGTGTGAGGTCGCTAGTCCCCAATCACACAATAGCAGGATGATAACTGATAACCATAGAAGGGCGTTTGTAAAGCAATGAGGTAGGTAAGGAAAAACCACTTCATTATATTTTTCCCAAGAATATAAAAATCGCAATTAAGATTAAAATAAATGCACCTCGTTCATGGGTCATAATAATCTCTAGAAAGAACCATTTTAAACCGATTGTTTAAAATGACTCCCTTAAAACGGACTTTCTGCTCGAGACATTCGCTAACGTATGATACTGTTGTATATACTTCCGCTACATTAGCCCAACTGAATTTTCATGTTTACTATTGCCAAAAGAAAGACGGCTGGTAATTTTTTAAGGATTTATATAACTTAACATATTATTAAATATAAGTTATTTTATATCTTTCTCAATTACTAAAAGGAAGAGCACGAAATATGAAAACTTGTGTTTTCATATTTTGTGCTGTTTCATAAAAAGAAAAAAGTTTTTCCACATGATACCCACAAATCGCATACCTTAGAATGGTGCTCTTTAAGACTTGGGTAATTTACGTAGACTTGAGGAGTGACTATCAATTTGTCACTACACAACTTTCTTGATAATTTGCAAAATGAGTGCTAGATAGCACTTGATGCTGGATAGATTTGGTGCTTTCATGAAAGCACCAAAAAACTCGTTGCGTCGTTTCACTATTACCAAAGTTTAAGCTAACACTGCGTGGTAGTATTGCTTGTCAAATTTAACGTGATACTTGGCCGATTTGAAATTAGGCTCCACCCACGATGCGCATTCGACCACAACACAATTCGTCCTTATTATTTCTTGGCCCTTCGAAGTGCGAGGTACTCGTATAGTCTGCGACAAAGTTTTTTTTATTTTACTTATGTTTAAAGTTACTGTGTGTTGAAGAAATATCGTATTACAATAGATTTGACTTTTTAAATAATTATTGTTAAGCATTTTAAATTATAAACATGGATTTTCATTCAAAATTAGCAGGCAAAGTCTTGTCTGGACAAACGAGGGAGGTAATAGCAAATGTAATTATTTTTATGCAGAGAGAAGCGATGCAAAATCCGCATGTTAAAGATTTTAAAAAAGTTCAAGAGCGTGCTTCCTTAGCAACGGGAGTAAGTATAGCTATTATAAAAAAGATCTCTTGTGAAATGAAAATATAGAAGAAGGTGCTTCTACATCATTTTCGATGCCTAACAATAGAATGAGATCTGCCCCAAAATCCAACTTGGGCGATTTTGACAAAGATTTACTTCGGCGTATAATAATAAATTATTATGTCACGGAAAAACGAGTTCCTATATTGCGACATATAACAAACAAAATTAATGAAGACAATATTTATACAGGATCGCATGAAACTTTGAGAAAAGTTATGAAAGATATGGGATTTTATATGAGAGATATATTTAATACGATATATTTCTACAAAATCTCCTTACAAAAATAAAATATTCGGGAAAGTTAATAATGTTATACAGTTTAGTACCTAAATACCGGATGTTGACAGCCATCCCAACGGGGCTAATATTATTCTATTGTAAAGAAATAAACAACAGATTAAAATATTTATGACTTACTAAAATGCCGAAGTTCCGAAGAATAAGAGTATATAACTATAATATAAAATATTACGACAACTCTAGTATAAAAATTAAGTTATAAATGGTTCGTCGGTATGTTCCAGGTATAAGATTAATTACAGTTCTTTTATTCTTATAAAGTTAACTGTAACGCAAATGTAAAGCTTTCATCTCTGCCAATATTCCTCTTATAAAATTACAGAACGAGACATTTATAGCAGTGTTCGAAAAAGCTGCCGCTTCAACATGACTGAATGGTCAATATTAATGAGTCAAATAAAATATAATTATTAGAATAATTTTTTTACCAAGTAACAAAAACAAAATATTTTGTATTTTGAGAAAAATTTCCGAAGGAAAAATTGAAACGTCAAAATAACATACAATATAGACATATCATAGAAGTTCCATTAATAAATAAGGTCACTCTCTGTAAACTTGTAGTATGGAGTGTACCAACGAGGCGAAGAGACCGAGCGTATTATGTATCTCTTTTCCTCCGAATGCGTTCTCACTTAATTTTCTACGCAAGTGGACAAATTTGTCAAGTATCACCTTAAATTTGACAAGCTGTATCTTCTTAAGCATTTCAAGTTTGCTTACTGAGCAGGCCCTTGAATATTTTAGCGACTTGTGCGGATAGAATTAAAAATATATATACATAGCGCGCTTCTATATAAATGTAGAACAATTAAATGAAAAGAAGTAAATATATTAACTTAAAGTTATTTTGCATTATGTAATTTATAAAACCCCAAATAAACTTAATATTAAATTAACTAAAATAAATAAATACAGATCACCGAACAATTACATAACGACAGGTCTTACGAAGACTGTAGCACAGTATAAAGAGGTTCCATATAAAGAGGAAACTGTAGTAACTTATTTTTTATGTAATTGAGATAATTATAAAAATATATCTACATCGTTACCAAATTTCACTAATCTGTAACATGGGTGTTTTTATAGCGTTAAGTGATACTTTTAATAATGATCTTACAAGAGTAAAATAGATTTAAGACAGAAATGGTCATAAGTGACTTTTGAATTGAGTTGTTATAGTTTTTGATCTACATATTTTTAAAGTAATGAATAAATTGTTTCTTAACTTTATTTAGATATAAATATTCATGTATAAAATACTACATTTATTTCAATTCAATTTTCCTCCTGCCAGTGGTATTGGATCTCAACTAAATTAACTAAAATTTAATTTTATGTCACAACTTTTAAAACTATCATCGAATTAGTATTATAATATTATAGAATTTTAAAAAATTATGTTGGAACATTTCCATAACATCATAAACTTTTCCTGTAGTTTTAGCCACTTAGCCATTTAGCCAACAGATTGCCTTTTCTTTGCATTTTCGGTAACAACATGCATACTGTCACCCTTGTTTTGTGTGTAAACTTTTTGCAGAAATCTGTGAACAATATCCATGTGAAAATTGTGCAGCAGCAAAAACAAACATCGAAAACACAAAACAAGTCCTATTTTGTCCCCACAGTTGTCTGAGTAGAAGATTATCGTTTTAACACTATGTTTTGCCTTGAGATCTAAAAATTTCCAGAGGCAACTGGCAATTTCATTTGTACGTCTTTTAGCCACCTGCTCATTCCAGACATAGCAGTAACCCTGATTATTTTCAACATCATAAACTGGAAAGTTTTATGTAGAGTATTTGCTTTTGTAGCAAAAATTACTTATGTTAGACAAAGTGATAGCTATAACCTTTTGAAGGTTAAAGCAAGCCATACACAAGCTCTTATCATTTATTAACTTCTGTGTTTTTCATATTATGGGACTTTTTTTTTTATTTATATTTTTCGAGCAATTTTGCTTTTTCAGCATCTTCAGCCATACTAAAAACAGAACAAACGGTACACTGGTCCGTTTTTGGTTTAAAGAAATATTGAACTGTTCATTAAAAGCATCTCTATACTGGCGTGACGTGGCAACTTTAGTGATGTTATTTTGTTTACAATACTCTTTGTACAATCGGTGCATTTTCTGTATATTCAGCTCTTCTTCAAGGTATTCAAGGTATCTTCGTCGTATTCTTAATATCTTATTAGAAAGGATACAGGAAACTGGATTGTGTGATTTTTTACGTTGTCTATAAAATGTGATGATAGTTTATGTGATCTGTTAGTGTGTTTTCCATGTTTATGTTTTCCTAATCATCCACCATCTTTCATTTTCTTAATGCTGTAGTGATCCAAGTTTCTGAAACATTAAGGGTTTTCAAGAACATAGTTTTGCAAACATGTTGTTCTTCATTGCAAATGTAGAAGTAATATTCTCGAGAGTAATTTCTTCGAGACCGTTGTTCTGCACTAATAGTTACTTGTTTTTTGGTAAACTGTCCCACATGACAAGCAATAAAATCCCACTTTCCCGTATGATCTTCTAACTTCTAAAATTCATTAAACAAAAGGTATCTTCTCTAGCTATTTTGGTAGCACATATCAGTCTACCTGTATTTGCGCATAGTCTTCCTTTAATTTTAATACCTTTTCGATTTTCATGTTTAAATCCCAGATTTAGACCAGTTTTAGATTTTCATCCACCCACTCACTAACCTTTCTGTTCCTACTAACTCTCTTTATATTGTCCCTGTTTCTTCTTTTTTAATTTGAGGTTGCCTTAGTTACATTGTTATTAGGTTCAATTATTACTCCAGGGTTGTTTTTCTCTTCTGTCGAAACGTAATTTGGGTCAGTATCAGAGTCTGCACGAAATGGTTCCTCATCGTTTTTCTTCTCAATTATTTCATTTTCATTCCCATTGGGTTTATTATCTTCTAAGCTTACTGGAATTAAATACAAAAGAGGTAAATACATAATATTTTTTCATACAGAATTTTAACCAACCTGTAGAACATTCAGGATAAATATCAGTCTTGTGGTCACTATGTTCCTTATTCGTCTTTTTGTATTTGCTTTATTCTATAATACAGCAATACATTTACCTTAAAAAAATAAGTAGGTTTTAACTTTATTGTTATTATTTTAAATAAAGTTGAATTTGTTCCAGTGTTTTAATACGCTTTGTCAGCTAATTTACACATTATGACAGTTATAAAAAAACTAAACTTTTCAACATAACCTAACAACGAAGGCTATTGTAACTCAAGACATAAATTGGAGATACTATAAAACGCGTACACGTAATATTAATTGCATGACTATATTTACTGAGATTCGATTCTTTCCTGGGGAAGAGATTATTAGATATGTTTTATTGTTTTGCGCTCGTAACTCAAAAAGTGGAAAATTTTAGTTACTGCTGTCTTCGTTGGATCAGTCGATAAGTGATAAAAATTCGAACGTTACTTGATGGAAGTTCATTTTATCTAACAAGAAGATACTGAAAACTTTTGTTTTCAACACATATACAAAATGTATTGCAATTTATTATTAGTACAGCCGTTTTCCTCAAAGTGCATTTCTTGAGTTTACTTTTATTTGAGAAAAGCACTGAGAGTTATGGGTTTATCGAAAACTAAAGCAATATTTGGGCGTTTGACAACATTATCAAAAATACTGATAATGTCATTTCAGTTCTTTTTATTTCCAAGTAACGAAACAAAATAATTTGTCGAAGTCGAAACGTCACTACTATAATGTATTTTCTATTAAACTTACGGTCTATTCCCATTAAAATATAGTATACAATATTATAAGTTATATTTTTACTGACTGACTCCGTATATTGTTAATTTTCATGATTTTTAATTATCATAGTAAAACCATATTGTAAAAAATATATGCGGCAAACTCCACTCGTGCATGAGATACTTTAAAAGTTTCGTTTATCAACTGTAGTGCAGACAGATGGCCCACCATTATTTAAAACTATGGAAACATTCGCTACTATTCATTAACTACCATATACGTTTTTAAAATTATGAGTTACTCGGAGGGCACATTTTTGATGTGAATGCGGTCGACGCATAGCGAATAATTACTGTCGCTGAACCATGTGGTCTCCGCAAATATAACTATGTCGTGTTTATATGCCAAGAAAATTAAAAATGAATTTTTTTAGGTTTTTAAATTTTTAGAGTCAAATATGGTCGAAAATGTTTTATTATTTTAGTATATATTTTTAGAATTAATTAAAATATGGTATAAGGTCATATTTTTAAAGAACTAAACTCTAGAATCGGAAATATCCTTCCAAAATTCCACAAGTATGGGGATTGGAAACAAACGACAAATGATAATGGAGGTAAATTGGAACACTTCGCTTCCGAATATTGTTCTGAAGCTATTTTCTTGTGGCATTTTAAAGTAATTACTATTTAAATGGGAATAAGCCACAATTAAAGGTTAAAGTACGTTTATTGACGTTTTAATTTTCACTTCGAAAATCGTTCTCAAAATACAAACATTAATAAATTAAACAAAATTCGTTTTTTTGTTACTTAGTGAAAAATTCTTCTAATAATTTAATTTTATCTGACTCATCTATATTGACAATTCAGACATACATTATACATTTTAAAGTAGACGACTTTAAAATAATATTGCCAATATTGTTAACTTGCGTTCCTGGGACGACTTTACTTATAAGATAGTTCATTCGATTAAATGAAATCAACTTTAACTTGAGAATATCCGTCAGAAAAGATCATAGCATGTAATTCGTCTTTAAAAAGACAAACACATGCCATGATGACAGTAAAATTCTCTTGTTAGTGATTCTATAGTAAATTATGAGGGAAAAAACCAGGAAAAAAACCTCATATTACTATCCCGACATGTGTTTGTCTTTTTAAAGACGAATTACATGCTATGATCTTTTTTGACGGATATTCTCAAGTTAAAGTTGATTTCATGTAATCGAATGAACTATCTTATAAGTAAAGTCGTCCCAGGAACGCAACTCAACAATATTGGCAATATTATTTTAAAGACGTCTACTTTAAAATGTATAATGTATGTCTGAATTGTCAATATAGATGAGTCAGATAAAATTAAATTATTAGAAGAATTTTTCACTAAATAACAAAAAAACCAAATTTGTTTAATTTACTAATGTTTGTATTTTGAGAACGATTTCCGAAGTGGAAATTAAAACGTCAATAAACGTAGTTTAACCTTTAATTGTGGTTTATTCCCATTTAAATAGTAATTACTTCGCTTCCGAGAACAAATTGAAAAACATGAACATGTTCTTCAGATCTGAAGGCATTTAAAGTAACGACAGTGTATTGACTACAACAAGGAAGAGCTCTTTGCCAGGGATGCTAATTTTTTTATTATTAACCCTAGAACACTAACTTTAATTTTCCCTCCCGTAGACACTGACCATTCGTAATTTTTACGATTTTTTTTCAATTCCAAAAAAGGAAAACAAAAAATTAAGATGAAATTTTAATTAATTTTTTAAATGAACAAAGGAACATTTATATGCCTTAAATATGCAAAAAAAATTCAAAATTTATTTATCTACGTCACGTAGATAAATAGTGTGACGTCATTCTCCTTTTTTTGAGCGACAGATGTAGCATGTAGTACGTTTGTTAGAAGGTTGATTAAGGTCAGCAACTTCCAAAGGAACATGAATTAAATCGCTAATCAGAAGCTTCACCGAGCGGTGCAAAGTCGTCATCGCAAAGCGCTTTTCAAGCCATAACCTTGTGAGTTGTTGATATAGATTTAATATAAAACCTTTCTAGTGATTGGTTCCTGATTATTTCTTGATAAGTTTTAATTATATATAATCCAAGAGTTTATACACGCTATGTTGATCATACCATAGAATATACAAAGCTGCTATTTTCAAGTTTTTCGGGAGCAACTTCGGTGGCCACACATTTGGTCGAAAGTGTCTACACCACCCTTTTTTTGGTTATCCATTATCATAAATCATTAATGGTTTAAAGGGAGAATAGAAAAAAAAATTTTATACTTTTAAGATGGTGTTTTAGTTATAGAGAGTAGTTTATATCACACACCTGATTAAAACTGATTTAAAACTGATTTAGTTTTTATTTTTATTAGTACGCATACTAATTAATGCCTAAGGAAGATATTCACACACAACAAATGAAGTAACTTAGAGAATTTCTCATAATTTATGGTAATCATATTTTACAGCATTTAGAATGGTATTTTCAGCTCATTATTCATATATGTAAATGTAACATTGTACAAACGGTTTAGGGTAAAGGGATAACTTTATTACAAGCAGCCTATAAAGCACACATAATATTACTTGATAATAATTATTCTAGAAACAACTATAGAACACTGTAATAATGAATTAATTAATATCAGAAAAAGCCACTTTTTAATTAAAAAAACTTGCGTTGTGCATTATTGATACAAATTTAGTTTTATTTAGATGTTTCTAGTAAAATACAACGAATCTTTCTGTAAACTTCATTTCTGAAATACAAAAAAAATTATAAAATTATAAAAATTATAAAATATTCTGTTTATATAGAATTAAAGCCACAATTGATTAGAATGACAATGCTAGCCAGAAGACCCCTCTTCGCTCGTATATTTTGAACGGTTATAATTATAATAGTAAAATTTGGAGGCAGGAAATAAACGGAATAGTGGTAGATGACGTTACAGCGCCACTGTGACCGATAATTTTAAATATGACTTTATGACAAGTGATATCTAGTTTGAAAGGTGAATATACCTATTCAATCATACTAATTTCGTTTGGTTTTAAGTACAACGTTCACGTTGTCAGAAAAATTATCTAATTGTTTTTACATTGATAAATTTTTGCAAAAGTCTTTATACTTTACCTTGAATGTCTTTTTAGTGAGAATTACCCTGATCGCCCTATATCGAGAACTTATTTGAGGGAGCTTCTTCGGAAGTTTAAAGAAATAGGTAGTGTTCAAGATGCCAAACGATCTGATCGACCAACAATTAGTGATAGCAAAAAAATTTTCGTAATTTCAGAAATTTTATGCGCTCTACTTCTTCTATACTCAAAGTTGCGTCGTTTTGTGAAATCAGTCAAAGAACAGTACGCCCAGTGTTGGCTAAAAACAAATTTTATTTATACAAATTAAAACTTGTGCAAAAACTTTCAGATGATGACCCTAACCGAAGACTAGAATTCTATGAAAATATGTCCAATGAAATTAACCAACAGCAGGATTATATAAAAACAATTTGTTTTAGTGGCGAAAGTATTTTTTCCCTCAATATAAATATTAACGCATACAATGTAAGGTATAGGAGTGACACAAATCGTCATGTTTTTCATGAAAAACACACTCAATTTCCAAAAAAAAAATATTAATGTTTGGGCAGGTATTTTGGGAAACCACATAGTTGGGCCTGTTTTTTCAATGTTAACTTAACCGGTGAACTATATCTGGAGATGTTACAAAACGCAATTGAGCCAGTAATTCTTGAAATTTTGGAAAATAATCCAGATGAATTCGGCAACTTAGAAATAACGTTTCAACAAGATGGTGTTCCTGCGCACTATTATGGTGCAGTAAGACGTTACCTAGATGAGAAATATCGTGGTAGATGGATTGGGCGATGGTTCAATAGATTGACCCGGACCTCACACCATTAGATTTTTTTTTTCTGTGGAAGTATTGGAAAACTAAGGTTTATGATACAGCACTCAACAGTATTGTCATTTTAAAATAATAAATTGTTGAAGCATGTAGGGAAATTTCTCCCACATTTTTGACCAACTACGACAAGAGTTTAAGAGTTAAAACTGGTTCTTAAATCTTTATAACCCCTTTCGCTCCATCCTATCCACGTATGGATATTTTTTTGGCACTGTCTTGTACACTACTATATCCACATATCTATAGTCAGTTAATATGAAAAGTGAAATGTCGAGTGATACTGGTACATCACTATAATATTTCGGTAAAGGCATAAGTAGGCGTATATCTATAGGTGGGTACGGTGGTAAACGGTTTTTTACACATTGCAATGGTTCGGGAAGCAATTTAAAGCCATGTCCAAGGTTAATGTTCTATCCTTGTAATGTATCGACGATATGATTTTCATGTTTTTCTACTCTTTTTGGGCATTGGCTATTCAGTCTTGATTTAAATGTAGACGAGTGAGTATGCATTCGAGAGTAATAAATATTCGCGTAAACTGGAATCCGATTTCGGTACCGATAGTAATACGATAGTAATAATTATACGTTCACAGACGAGGACGATGTTATTCTCGGTATTGAAATGGACGGAGATTGTAGAGCAGTAGTGGATCCCTTAAATGATCAAACTTCCAGACTTGTAAATGATTGTCAGTCTAAATATTATTTTCACTCAGCCATTATTTTCTAAGAAGTTATGGATCCTGTAACCGATTTTGAAGATTTCTTAAGTCCACCTATTGGAAACAAACTTTATAAATGGACCAATGATATCGGTCCATGATAGGGCGGAGAAGCATTTTGAAAGCAATTCTTATAATATTAAGGTTTTTGGTCTACAATACAAGACAGTCGAAACAGATGAAATGTATACATTTCTAGCCCTCTATTTTCTAACCAGATTGGTTAAATGTCCACAGTTTTCAGATTATTGGAGTTCAGATATTTTAGTTTTTATGGACCAAATAAGAGAAAATTGTCAAAATCTAGTCGATCCAGGACCAATCGTTGCGGTAGATGAACAATTGATGCTATATAGAGGTCGTCTGCTTTTTCGTCAGTATATTAAAATGAAAAGGAGTCGTTTCGATACAAAAATTTTCGCGCTGTGTCCAAGCTCTCCCGAACTTCGCGTTTATACATGGAACTTTTGTATGCATATTGGCAAAGAGATTTACGACATTTCTCATATACCTACCCGGAACAGGCTTAGTTCGTCTGAAAAAATAATCGTGCATCATGTTCAAAACCTTCTAAATAATAACAATGAAATTTTTGTAGACAACTGTTGGTCTTTGTGAATTCGTATTATCCACACACACATATCTAACAGGAACTATTAGGGTTAATAAAAATGTACCTAAATAGTTAACAGAGCTTCACTTAGATATGCACCAGTCCTGTTTTACTCACAAAGACGTGCTTTGTTTATTATGTTTCAAAGATAAAAGAGTTGATTATTTATTGACCAGCAAACATCTGGCGGGTTTTTGTAACAAACAGCGATATTTAGTTGAAGAAAGTGTAACCGCCTACAATAAGCCAAGATACGTAGAATTGTATAACCAAAACATGGGTTCAATTGAAACAGTGAATCAATACACGGAACCATAAAGCCCTCTACAAAAATCTTATACGTGGTCCACCAAGGTTGGTTTACAGTTAATTCATCAAATCCTGTTGAATTCGAGGTTTTATACAGCAGCACACATAATAAACCAATTTCCATGTATAAATATACAAAAGCTTGCTATAGAGACGTTCTTATGCAATCAGTCTTTAACTTCTAAAACTTTGCATGTTATGGTTAATTATCCAAAAGAAGGTGGAAAAAGAGGACAGAAAGGTTTGCACTATTTGTAAAAGGCAAGGTGTGCAAAAATTTACATGTAAAAGTTGCATGAATTGTCCCGATCAGCACGGACTGTATTTAGCGTCATCATCACAATTTAGAATTACGGTGGGTGATCGAATTATTATAATCACTGCAAAAAACTTTGTATTTTGGTATTTAATAAAGAATAAAACTGCATATTATAAGGATCTAATGATCTGAGTATGATATAAAAATAGATCAGAAAAACGTTATTTTATAAAATTTTTAAATATTTTTGTAAAAAAGCAGGTGAGTTTGGCCGATTATATGTTAGTTCATTATAACTATATTTAAAATGTGTATTATAAAGTAAGAACTACTGCTATAGTCTGCTTATTTTAAACAGTACGGGCTGGTCCATTTATCCTTCTATTTGCAGGATAGATGGACCAATGACGAGGAGAAGAGTTGGACCAGTATGTTTGGTTTTAGGATTACGCCCAATAAATATATTCGCAAACAAAATACACCTAAGAGAGGTAACTGGACATCTAGGGAGCTAAGTGATGCCGTAGATGCTGTAAATAATGGTAATATAGGTATTAATGAAGCTGCCAAAGCATTTGGAATACCCAAAACAACTTTTAAACGTCGAATAAAAACAAACAATATGGATAAGATGAACCGATTGGGTCCAGATTGTTCTTTGGGAACTGCTGTTGAAACAGCTAAAATCGTTAGCCATTTAAAAAAAACTACAAACAGCGGGCTTTGCACCAACCAGAACTGAAGTAAGAATCATGGCCTTTAATTTAGCTCAGCATTTAGGAATCCCAAATAAATTTAATGTAGAAGAAGGTAAAATTTTAAATTCATAAATCTGATACAAGAGTTACTTACTGTCTACTTTTAGGTAAAGCTGGTAAAAAATGGTTAAAACTCTTTTTGAAACGAAGACCTAAAGTTTTAATTAGAAAAACTGAGAACACCTCCATTGCACGAGCCTTAGGAATGTCCAAAGAAACTGTCGATAACTACTTTTCTGATCTCGAGAGAATTATGACTATTATGACAAATATAATTTTTATGATAAATCTGAACACATATTTAATTCTGACGAAACAGGATTACAACTGATTACTAGAGCCGGTCAAGTTCTAGCAGAAAAAGGTTCAAAATATGTTCCCAGCGTAATCCCTGGAAAAAAAGGTGAAACTATCAGTGTAATAGCTTCCTGTAGTGCAGAAGGGATTTTCTTGCCCGCATATAGCATTTTTAAGAGGAAAAATAAAAAAGACGAGTGGCATTATGGTATGCCACCGGGTTTCAAGATTAGGATGTCGGAAAAATCAGCATACGTTAATAGTGACATTTTTTTAGAATGGTTACAAACACACTTTTTGTTGAGAAAGCCAACCTAGATCTACTGGAATTTGCAGACCAAAATGAAATAATTTTATTTCGTTTGCCATCCCACACAACACATTACCTACAGCCTCTGAATCGTGCTTTTTTTAAGTCACTTAAAAGCAACTTTTATGCTGAATGCCATTTTATGGTACAGAATAACACAAACAGGGTTCTAAAACGCCTTCAGTTTGGTAAACTCTTAGGTCGAGCATGGAGAAACTCAGCAACTGTCCAAAATGTGGCTTCTGCATTTAATTCCACGGGAATTTATCCGTTTAATCGATTAATGATGATGATCCCAGAATAGGCATTTTTGACACATCCCATCAGAAACAGAAACAATGAATTTTCCAGTTAGATCAGAATCTCCTTAACCAGGTCAATCTGGAATCAGTGGTAAAATATCCTTGCGCGGTAGCCCAAACAAGTCACCAATTACTGATGAAGATATAACTCTTGGAAAGGCTTTTGATGAGGTAACGCCCGTGCCTGTATAGGCAGCAGCAGTAAAGAGAGTTCGTAAAAAAATAACTGGAGAGATTACTGCTCAACACTTTATTAAAATGAAGAAGGATGCCTTGATTAAAAAAAGCTCAAAACCTATAAAAAAACAAAAACGTAAGAGAAAGCCAAGCGAATCGTCACCATCTGAAGATGTTACTCTAAACGACACTAGTGGTGATAAAAACATGAGTGATATTGAAAATAAGTGTGTTGGGTGCAACTAGGACTATCACGAAACATGTAAAAAAGATGACTGGTTACAATGTATTTTTTATAAGCGCTGGTTACATGAAACTTGTACTGGCTTCGCTAATCTCTGTAACAACTGGGGAAAATCTCTTGCTATTAAAAAGAAAAAGGTTTAGCTTGGTCTATCTCTCCTACTCCTAGTGGCCCATCCAACCTGCACAGTTGAGAAGAGATAGACCAATAACGTGCCAGTGCTATATATTTTTTTTAGGTTTAAGAATTATAATTTCTAGTTTTTACTTATACCAAAACAAATACCACTGTTAAGTTATGTTATACAATTTTTTTCTATTCTGATGTTTATTTAATAAAGAAACAGGCTTCAGTTTTCTAAAAGTTGGTCCATCTCTCCTCCCTTTACCCTAAAACGATATTAACCTTTAAAAAACAAAATAAAAACAGACAAACTCAATTCTAACCTTCAAGCGCAAATTCACCACAATGTGTATGTTGTGACATAATTTGTCACAAATGACAGTTTTAGAGCTGTCAATGTCAAAAAAGTAAGGTTATTGGTGACAAAACATATAGGCATAACTTAATTGTGTAGATGATTTTACTATAAAACTTTCGAACAAATGTAAAAAAATTTTGTGACTGATCATAGTAATTTGATCACCTACTATAATCTACTTTCTTTTTTTTTTTGGTGCTTTTAAAATTTTGGTGGGAGGACTTTTGACTAGCAGTGTATAATTATAACATAATTATAATAGCAGTATATAATTGACATGTAATAATTAAATTGACATTTCCATTTCTACTTCGAAAATCGTTTTCAAAAAAGGTTATTTCAAAATGTTTTTTTATTGTATATTTCTAAATATATTCTGTATTCTGTATTTACCGTAGTGGTGAATAATGTATTGCTTTAAATTTGAGTAATTCACAAGGTTAGGTCTTTTCTAGTGTAACTCTATGACAAACACGTAGTTAGGTCATCGCGTATTCCAGACTGCGTGGGTTTGCGTTGGCTGGATACACACCATTGTTTACGTTAATTTAATAAAATGGCTCCGTGGCATTTACTCTTCTTCATCTTTTTTTAATATGTCAGGTATTTTTAAATTTTACATTTGCTTAATCAATCGATACAACTACAGTTCTGAAGTTATTTTCATGAGAAATTTCTTTTTTTAATGTTATTTAAAATACATCTTTTTCCCACTTCGGAAGTCGAAAATAATAATGTATTAAGAACCTCACCTAACAGTTAAAAAGCGGAATAGAATAAATAAAAAATGAATCATTAAACCAATATCTAAAGCATCAGACATATGACCAAACCACCCGACAACTGGTTGTGGAAAGGTACAAAAAGAATAAATAGACAAACTCAACAAGTTCCGTCTATTAGAAAGAAAAATGGAACATGGGGACGTGACGGAAAACCAAAAGCAAATTTGTTCGCTGCATACTTAGAGAATGTAGTCCAAAATCACGAAACAGAAAATAATAAAGCCAAAAACCATATGTGAATCATACTGATCAAGGAATAATAAAGCCAGCTACCCCTATAGAAGTAACCAAAGTAATCAACAACAATGTCAATCCCAAAAAGGCTCCGGGATTTGACTTATTAACAGGAGACATACTACAACAATTGCCTAGGAAGGTCATCATAAAACTCGAAGACCTTATACATGCAGTATTCAGGTTATACTACGTACTAGTACCGTGGAAAACAATCTGAACAAATGGTTCTCAAACCAGAGAAGCCAGTAAATAAAGTAGAATCGTTCACACCAATATCGTTCCTACTAATTATCTCCAAATTATTTGAAAATATATTGCTAATAAGAATATACTGTATCCTCGACCACAAATAAATTATTCTTTCCCATCAATTTGAATTCCGTAATAAACACTGAACAATAGACCAAATACATCACATAACAAATATTATAGATATCTAAAGAAGAGAATAAAATATGCTCATCTATTTTACTAGACATAACAAAATTGGTTTGTTACTAAAACTCAACAGATATCTTTCCTTCGAATATCTCCAGCTAATACGTCATATTTCGAAAACAGAACTTTAAGAGTTAAACAGGAAAGCGAATATTCAGAACTACGACCAATAAAAGCAGGAACCGTACAGGGCAGTGTTCTAGGACTTCAGACAATACTGCAATACTAACAGTTGGTGAAACATTTCAAAGAAACAACTAGACACCTCCAAAATGCAGTAAACAAAATAAACACTTTTAAAAATTAAGAAAGGGAACCATATCGATTTCACTTACAAAAAAAAAATAATCACCTAGTTAGACTAAACAATAAAATCGTTTGCACAGTTCGACAGCAGTTTGATTGCCGTACAGATTTTTAATGATAGGAATGTCTTTGTCACCTATTCCTATATTGTTTAGCATCTGCATTAATTTTACGTGCTCTACTTTATCGAATTCAACTACTTACGTTGCATAATATCTATACCATTAACAAAATAATTTGATTGACTTTGACCAATACTTTGATGGAAGCCATTATGAAAAAAAAATTTTAGTAAAACTCATCAACCTTTATGGGTTAATAGTTTCTAACAATTTAAAAGTTTATAAGTTGCTATATCAACACATAAGCAGTTTAAAAACAAGATTTTGAAACAGTAATTTATAAAGAACAATGTATACCAAACTTATAGATAACTGGAAAAAAAGTATATAAATAAAAAATAAAAAAAAAATAAATAAGATAAATAAAACAATACAAAAAAAGCATTTTATAAAAAAAATTAAACAATAATAATATGAACAATATATAAAAAATAACTATATAAATACGCAAGACACAAAAAGCATCACTTTTGTGTTTTTAATAGGTAGCCTGTTTATAAATATTTAAACTTTTTACATTACAGCTGAACTGGTTTTTCTAAGTCTATTCTCCTAGTATGTAGTCGCTTAATCACGCATGTCGTATCTAATAAATAATGTCACAAAAAGCAATATTTTTAATTAGGCGGCCACATACCTAACATTTAACTGAGACCTTTCATTTTTGTCTATATAACAGGTATGTTGTTCTAAGCGATGTCGCAGTAAACTGTAAACGGTTTTAAATGTATACCAGTTAGTTGTTGATTCATCAAACCTATCATTGGTGACTATCACTGACGAATGGAAAATATGTAGGCAGTAACCAAAACTACATTAGTCAAAACAAAGACACGCCTTATTTAAACTTACTAATTAGAATATTAGAACGCCTTTTATAGTTCTGTGTGTCTCGTTATATGACCTGCCCAGTACACTTTGTGGTACATTTTTCTTTTACAATATCTGTTACTTTTGTTCTTCCAATTTTATTGTTTCTGATTCTACAATTACACATTAAAAATTAAACATAAATCGCATGATAGCTCTTTGTATTGTTTTTAGTTTGTGCGTGTGTGCTTCTGTTTGTTTCATGGTTTCAAGACTATAGGTGCTAACTGGTAAAATACAAGTATTATACATTTTTGTTAATAGGTATTATCTATCAAGTAGAAGTTTACTTTTTAGTAATGTTTCTTTTTACCGAATGCCGCCCATGTTACAGGTCTTGTTTTGTTCTGTTTTTTTTTTTGTTTTTTTAGCCAAATTTGGTACTGTGGCCTAGATATCTGTACTCAGTGACTTTTTCAATGGGGTGATTATTTATGAAGATATGCGTGTCAGTATCTTTACAGCTTACTATTTTTGTTTTCCATAATTGATTTACAACCCTATATTTTTAGATATTTTTTTATTATCTTATTATTTCAGATATATCTACCTTTTCTGTTATGAGAAAGAACCATATCGTCTTCGAAACTCAGATGATTTAATTATCAGTCTTCAATATTTATTTCTTTCCTGCGTGCGCCACTCTAGTTTGTTAAAAACATCTTATGTTATAAATGCTGGGTCTATAAAATCCGGATCAGAGCAGTACTCACGTATGCAAAAATTTCATTTGGAGGATACAATGTCAAATTTTATTGTATCAAGCTTACGGAGAATCTAATGTGATAAACCTGATTAAGCTTATAAAAC
The DNA here is from genome assembly GCF_040954645.1 of Diabrotica undecimpunctata. Lineage (NCBI taxonomy): Eukaryota > Metazoa > Arthropoda > Insecta > Coleoptera > Chrysomelidae > Diabrotica > Diabrotica undecimpunctata. The sequence continues at coordinate 135,536,551 of NC_092810.1, forward strand.
TGAGATTGATGAGTCATATCGAACGATGGAGTCTATTGAACCAGCAAGAATCATAACCTAATGACACTTTTTTTGGAAAATTTAACCAAGAGGTGGAAAAAAATATAATATGTGAACTAAGTGAACGAGGATTTGAGAGAACTAGAAACTGAAAAACGAAAGCTAGAAGTCAGAATGAATAAAAAGGATTGATTGTACAGACCAAGGCCCAACCTAGACTGTACATCCAATGGCAATGTTTAAATCTCCACTGCAGTCAGGGAGCAGTAGTTAAAATTGCCTAGAAAAGCAATTACAAAACTAACAAATCTTATAAATGAAGTATTCAGGTTACAATATATACCAATAACGTGTAATTTCCATAATTCCCAAACCAGGGAAACCAATATCGTTGCTACCAATGATTTCCAAAGTATTTGAGAATATATTGCTGGCAAGAATACAACCTAGACTCGACCACAAAGAAATTATTCTATTCCACCAATTTGGATTCCGCAATAAACACTCAATAATAGACCAAATATATCGCATAAAAAATATTATAGGGAAATTTCTACAAGAGAATAAAATATGCTCAGCTATTTTCCTAGACATAGAAAAAGCATTTGATAAAGAGTGGCAGAAGGGCATGTTACTAAAACTAAAAAGATATCTTTCCGTCCCATATGATCATCTAATAGTCATATTTGTAAGATAGAACTTTTAAGAACAGGAAGGCGAATATTCAGAACTACGATATTATTATATACCTGTGACAACGCTGTTAAAGCAAATATTAAACTGATCACATTTGCAGACGAAACTCCAATACCAGCAGTCGGTGAAACAGTTAGACTAAATAATAAAATCGTCCCGTACAAGAGAACAGTTAAATACCTAGGGTTATATTTGGATAGCAATTTAAAGTAGTAGGAACATATCAGAAAGAAAACTGAGGAACTAAAGCTGAAATTTAAGAAGTTATACGAGTTATTAGGTAAAAGCTCACAACTTAAAATTAAGAATGAGGGATTACTTTACAAACAAATGCTCATACCACTACGGTCCCATGGTTTAAAGAAATAAGGCTGTACTAGCTGTAGTAGAGTACAGCTTTTTGCCTTGAAAGAGTTCAAAACCGAAACTGCTAGATAATCAAGACCTAGTGTGCAGGCTCAAACGCACCAAACCTTTTGCATTTGTGCGATACTAATAAATGTCTAAATGACCGTTTAAATTCGGTCAGTGAAACTAGCCACAACAGTGAAATGTGCAACAATAATTATTAGATTCTAAGGTAAACCGTTGGGAATAACTAGGACAGTAATGTAGCAGATTAGGTAAAATTCTGGTTAATCTAAGGATTAGGTACATTGTTAATTTAATAAATAAAAACAAACTTTGAAAATCGTTTTTAAAATACAAATTATTTTGTTTGCTACGTAATAATATAAAAAATCTTTTAATTTACTTTTTTTGCTTCATTCATAATTACAATTCAGACATACATACATGTATATTATACATTTTAAAGTAAAGAACTGTAAAATATTTTTGGCGGTACTGTTACTAGTACGAATTTCTTTTTCTTCTTTTAAGTATTTTTTCCGGTCTCCCGAACGTTGGCGATCACTATATTAGGTCTTGTTTTATTTGGTGCTATATGGAAAAGCCGTTCAGCACTTCTTATATCTGCTCATTCTTATGTCTAGGTCGAATTTATTGGAGGTAAAATCTAGCGAATTTGTTAACTAGCACACTACCTGCAAAGACTGCCTGCACTCTTGTAGGTCGTAGGTCCCGCAAAAATAGTAATTGTATGAACCGTTAATCTAAAGCTGGCCACTTTTCTCGTAACGCCTAAGAAACTTTTTAAATTAAGCTGTTTTTGGAGACGATCCTGGACTTATTCTATCATATTAATATGTGGCAAAGGAGGAACTTATTCTATACGAGTAATACTGAGTTCTTCTAAAGCTAAATTTACAATTGCTGATTTCTTAGATCGAACTGTATCGCAGCTAAACTGACGAGTAAATGAGCCAAAAGTCAAATAAATGTCTAATTTGGCATATCTGTGACTATTTTGTGCATTGTGTGCTTGGAAATAATATGTAGCTACTTGCATACTTTCCACCCCAGGCAGTAACAGATTATCCTTCAAATATAACACTCGTATGCCTCTTAAAGCCTTTTTTGCAAAAGCTTCAATGATACATGACTACTTTTAGTCTCATGAAAATGGTAAATTGTGTTTCTAATTAACTGTTTATGGTAGTCCACTAAGTCAGTCACTGTTTCTTTTCGTTTAGCAGGTGCTGTAGCTGGAAATTCTTGTGAATTATTTGAATCTGCGTGTGATAACATCCTTGCTTGTTGATTATAATTTTCTACTGCGCGTAGTCTGTGTCGTGTAGGTCACCTATTATTGGTTAGATTATCTTCAGGAAACGGGTTTTATAATATATATTTAAACACCTGTAAATTATCCCTTTATATTTTGGTGTAAATCTGATATGTTGTATAACTTGTACTGGAGTTAATCGTCTTCATTCTATAAAATAAATCATAATACGCGCATTCGCGCCTTGCTTTATGAGACTGGAAAAACGCGACAAACTCTTTTTCTCTTTTTAAATTCAGTGGTAAGAAATTCTCGAAAATTACTTTGATCAGTTTTTTGTACATCAAGCAATCATTATAAAAGCACATTTTGTTTATTAGTCCAGTTGTCAGAGAATTGACCCCTAAAAATTATACGAACAAGCTGAATTTTGCAAAGAATATTAATTTTGAGACTCCAAAAAAATATGCAAAAAGTTTACCATTTTTACCCCTGAAACCGCCTCTTGTATAGGGGTAAAAATGCAAAAAAAATCGATTTACCAAGAATCTGTACGCCGTAGGAAAAAAAATGTTTAATAAACAATGCAGCTGAGAGAATTTTATACAAAAATGTTACTTTTTGTGTACAATGAACCGTTCTCTCAGAAACAACGTTTGAAACGACCGGCAATTTTAAATGTCAGTTACGTGCGCGAAATCAATGTTATTTTGTATCAGCTCGACGGTAAAAGTTCGATATATTTTGATCTAAGTGTCCTATCAACAAAAATGAAGATGCGCTTTAAAGGTAAAGAGTGCAGCTTTCTTTATGCAGTTTTTGTATTTTGCTGCGAAAAAACTTAGTTTTTATAACGGTGTTAAATAAATAAACTTAGCGCGATTTTTGCCGTTTTTACGATTCTCCTTAGACCAATAAAATTGATCACGTTCATTGACCAATCGTAGAAATATTTCTGTTTTTAGAGATCCTTTAGAATCTGTGGCATGAAATTTTAATTTTGAGTTGTGGCAACAAAGATGAGGCATTTGAAATATGAATACAACACGCAGAATTTAATGTTTTACATTTGAAACGATCGCTCGTCACGGAAAATGCTTCCCAAAAGAAGGTTTTGGGTATAGTTTATAGCAGAAGTTTCATCACTTAGCCTATATTTGTCCACTACTGAACGTAGGCCTCCCGCAAAATTGTCCACCTATTTCTATCTTGTGCTTCTTGCATCCAGTTGGTGGTGATGCGCTATGCACTTGATATCATCCGTCCATCTAGTCGGTGGTCGTCCTTTGCTTCGATATGCCTCTTGCCTTGGTCGCCATTCCAGAATCTTTCTAGTATATTTATCATCCGTTAATCTGGCAACATGTCCGGCTCAAGCCCATTTAGCCATGGCTATTTTTTCAACTGCATCTGTGACTCCTGTTCTGTTTCTTATTTCTAGGTTTGGTACTTTATCTCTGATGGTAATACCTAATATTAATCTTTTTATTATAGTGCGTTGTGTAACTCTTATTTTATCTATTGTTCTTTTTGTCAAAGTCAGTGTTTCTGCACCATAAGAATCGGTAAAACGCACTGGTTAAAAACCTTTCTTTTTAAACTAACTGAAATAACAGACTTGGAATAACAGACTTGGAATAACAAAAAATGTTATTCAATTTACCAAAGGCAGCCCATGTGAGACCTATCCTTCTTTGTATTTCAGTTGTCTGATTTGTAAGCTATTACTTGATCGATGCTATGGCTCTCAATCAGAATTTTACCGCTGACTACAAGGTTGGTCATAAATTTTGTCTTTGAGGTGTTAATTTTAAGACCAATGGTTTTTGACACTTTATAGAGCGTGTGCAGCATTTTTTTAGCTTTATCAACTCTATCAGATATTAAAACGATATCATCGGCAAATATTAGGTGGTTTAGATCTTCCCCATTTATATATTTTTTTTTTATTGTATAATGGCTTTGGCATAGCCAATTAGCCAGACTATTTGTGGTAATTACAATTTTTGATTTTATTACCTAAGCCTATTTATAATATAAATTTACAGGAAGTAATATGTTGGTATACACATTCAATTTTTGACATATTTACAAGTTTTGATTTGAATACCTAAAACTAGTTATAATTTAAATTTACAGGATGTTATGTATTCGTAGATACATTTTAATATCTGCTTATTATTTGAAAAAATAATTGTATTTAAATTGACAGGCAATGAACAATTTAGCTCAATTAGTTTTTCATACATCATTTTGATACTTTGTTTGTACTGTCCACACTACAATATAAAGTGCTGCAGATCTCCCACTTTACCACAGGAGCAATAGGGGTTATCAGTAATACCTATGCTGTGTTTGTATGCAGGAGTGAGTGCGTGGTTTGATCTTATTCTGTTTATTGTCTTTATAAATAACCTATTTGTCTCATATTTGAACCATCTCTCATTGGGTATTAGTGGTTGGCAAGCTCTAAAGTTTATTCCAATTGTACTTTGGTTGTATAAACGTTGCCATCTTTGTTTGCAGTTGTTTCTACTGATATTATCTATGTCTGCTACTGGAAGAAGTATGTTGTTTATATTATGTTTGGTTAAAGCTGCAGATTTAGCTAATTTGTCGACTTCTTCATTTCCTAATATTCCAGAGTGTCCTTTTACCCAACAAATAATAATCGAGCTACCTGCGGAAATAATATCATAATGTAACTTCTTTATTTCTATCTCAATATGGTTTAGGTTTTTTGTGGTTTTGATAGAAGTGAGTTTGTCCATAATGCTTCTACAATCAGTCAGAATGATATAATTATTCATACCATTAGAGGCTATATATTTTAACGCAAGAAATAAAGCTGATAGTTCGGCAGTATATATTGAAGCTTCATTGGGCAATCGACATGATTCTTTGTAATCAGAATTCCAGTGATATATTGCACAACCCGTTTTATTTTGAATTTTAGAGCCGTCAGTAAAAATATATTGAAATGCAGGCCACTTATCTTTAATTATTTTATTGATCATACTTCCTGGAAGATTTGAATCCATATAATATGTTTCTATTATCCTAGAGAAGAGAGTCTTAGGAGGTTGTGTATAAATTGGTGGTATTTTATTTTGATACAATTGTTCTTCAAATATTGTTAGTTTCCTATAACTTTCAACGTATATGGGAGTCCCATTTATATTAATTCCCATGTTATCCTCTCGTTTTATTTGCTTGAGCATATATCTAAGAACAGCTGTAAACAATTTAGGGGAGATAGTATCACCCTGTCTAATTCCACGTTCTATTTGAAACTTCTTGGTATCTTCATGAAACCGGACAAGCTGTACCAGTTTCGTAAATACTTTTAATCAATGCGATATATCGGTAGTCAATGCGGCAGTCAGCCAATGCTCGAAGCATTTTATGATGATCTATAGTATCAAACGCCTTTTTATAATCCACAAATATAAGAAAGATAGGCTTGTTATACTTTGTACACTTTTCTATTAGCGTTTTTATAACTTGTAGATGATCATTTGTTCCGTATCTGGAGCGGAACCCAGCCTGTTCGCAAGGTTGGTAACTATCCAGTTTGTTCACCAGCCGTTTTGTTATTATCTTCATGAATAGTTTGTATGTATGGGAGAGCAAACTAATAGGTCTGTAGTTCTTTAGGTCTGAAATATGAATTTTTTTGTGCATTATGGTTATTATTACATTATGCCACTGGGAGGGGGTTACGCCTCTTGTCAAACAAGTATTGAACATCTTTTTCAACACATTTACTAACTGTTTGACTACTAACTTGATTTGTTCAATGACTATCCCATCTTCTCCAGTAAAAGTTGAAATACGAACTAATTTAATTTAAAAAAGTTTTAAATGTTTTAGTCTGTTTTTTATGTAAAAGTTATAAAAGTAAAAAGTGTAAAAGTATCCAGCGTTCTTTAAGCATATTTCAAATGCCTCACATTTGTTGCTTAAACTCAAAACTAAAATTTCATGCAATAAGTTTGAAAGGGATATATATTGTATTGATCTCATGAGAATCATAAAAAATGGCAAAAATCGCGCCAAGTTGATTTATTTAACACCTTTATAAAATCTAATTTTACTGGCGGTAAAATACAAAAATTTCATACGAAAGCAAGACTGCGTACCTTTAAAACGCATTCTGATTTTTGTTGATAGAATACTTGTATCAAAAGATATCGAATTTTTACCGCCGAGCTGATGCAAATTTTATTAAACATTGATTTCGCGCGCGTAACTGGCATTCAACATCGTTGGTCGCTTCAAGCGTTGGTCATTCTACACAAAAAGTGCCAGTAAACATTTTTGTTTAAAATTATCTCAGCTACATTTTTTATTTAAAATATTAAACGATATAAAAAATAGTAAACGATTTTGCATCTTTTTTGGGGTTCCAAAATTAATATTATCAGCAAAATTCAGCTTGTTCGTATGATTTTTAGAGGTTGAATGGCATTTTCGTCTCTGACGACTGAAGTATATTGTTTACGTAAGTGACTAATACAATATTTTGCAGTTTCAAATATAAAATTGTCTTCTTAAATTAAAGTAACGCCACTGCATAGTCGTTTATATTGCCTACTTGATAAAATATTTCGTGAAACTGCTCGCCACTGAATTTGAAACCAGCTGTATTTCAGAGTAGACATTTATTTATCAAAAATCTGTTATTAATTATTCACGATTGATTTAATATATATTTTATATAATGTACTTGCACTACAATCAAAACTATCAAACTGCCAATGGCTATAAACAGAAAACAACATCAAATATTAACATCGAGAACTTCATATACATATTAAGCATCTCTAGTAGCTGTCGAAACTGTCAGTTGAGTTTTGTATTGTATCTGTAATGGAAACACACGATAAATGATATCAGCAGCATTTACGGGATAAATGTATAGGGGCTGTACAAATTTATATTAAACGTATATTACAAATTAGAGTTTGATAACATTTGAAGTTCATCTATGTATTAAAATGGTTAGAATATACCATTATATAATATAGAAAGTATAATATAAAAAAATAAAACAAGAAGAGTCCAAAGCAAAAACGATGAAGGTCATTAAAAGTTAATTGTCGGTAAATTGAATTTTAAGTTTCGAAAACAAAATACACTTGCAGCAGGAATATTAGGGAAAATAAGTTAGCAGCCATTTAGTGCAACATTTATTTAATTATATTATGTGAAAACCTCATGTTTATGTCTTTTAATTTTTAACCTAAAAAAAAAAATAATTCCAAAATACAAAAAGTACAACGCAAAAACGTTGGTTGTCATGACAATCTTGTCAAAAACGATCTAATAATCTATGCTATTTTAAAGGAATTTCATAAATATGCAAAATAACAAACTTAAGCCTAACTTATTATTATCTTTCAATCTAATAATAATAATTATATATTATTGCATTACATTATATTGTGATAATTATTTTATTTATTTTTACCCTTGAAACCAGTTTTCATCTTTTTGATTGCTGCCTTTTTACGCTTGCTAACAATTTCTATCTTTTTGATTACTGCAGTTTTCTTGTTTTTTGAGGTCCTATTATTTATATCATTTCTTTGTTCTTTTTCTTCGTCTTTCTCAGAGTCGCTCTCTATGACTGTATGCAATACATTAGGATTTTTCTTCGCTTTCCTTGTTAATTTGTGGGGTAGATTACCATAAAACTCTGAAGCACCATCAGTTTCACAAAATGTTTTTAATTGCTGTAAGTTTTCCCATCTTTCCAAACTGATTGGCATGGATTCTAAAAAAGAGAAACATATTGATACAAAGAGTCTTAAGACTTAATTCAGTTATTCATTACCTGTATACTTTTTATCTGGAAGAAAAAATTCGTCAGGTCCTGGCATTTCCGTTTGATTGATGAAAGCATTACGAACTATTGCAGTTTCCAAGGTCCCATTATAGCTTGAACGATATGTTAGATATCTGGGATGTACGGATTCTGCTTGAATTTCCCGAAGTGGCTGTACTGCAAATGGACATTTTACTACGTAATATGGGGCTAAATATTTATTCCATTGACGAAAAAAGCTCTGTTCGAGATCAAAAACTTTAAATGGGGTTGGCTTAGCTCTTGCTCCTCTAATTTCATTAATCCAGTCCGCAATAGTCTCAGCTTTAGTATTCTGGTTGATAAGGCCCATATTCTTATCACACTCTAGATAAGAGTGCCCCCTTATAGGAAAGGTAATTTTGATCTTGTCAAGTCTTCGAGTAGTTACAACAACGTAATGGATATATCGAAAAATATTGAAATTTTTGTTTTGCCCCCCACATGAGTCGCAAAATATTTCAAGCTGTTTGACTTTTTTATCTAACTGAGTAAATATAAAATGGTGAAGCATTGAAATCACTTCGTCGGACCCTTTAGCAGCAATATTTTCCGAGTAGCAGTAGAAGTATGAGTCAGCTGTAGAAAGAACATGTATATTAAATGAGTAAAATGCAAGCTGACGTTTATAATATACATCATTAGTGGTTATGTTCGGTAGTGGCAAATTTTTTTGGAAATCCATAGCAATGCTTTCGTAGTCTGTAACTTTCATGCTTCTTTTTCTTGCTGCTCTCTTTCTAGCATAAAAAACTTCAGCCTTCCTTAAGTGTAACTCATTCTGAATTTCTAAATTTTTTAATTGTTGCATTAGTTCTACTTTGCCGTCTGTCATTGGCGTATTTTCAAGTTTTCTCTGTAAGCTTAATTTCTCTGCGTTAAATTTGTCGCACGAACTGCATGTGTCGCTTCGAGGGTATCCAAATTTAATATTGAAATTATGATTAAAGATCTTGCGATAATATTCGTACGACACAGATCCAACATCTAAATCAGTGTACATATTGTACATTTTCTTTAAATTAAGGCTCTCCGGTACATAAACGATAGTGGATTTTTTACGGCTATAATGACTTTGTCTGCCTTTAAAAGAACTTATGTGATTTTTTACAGCCTCCAAGGTAGCAGGAGGTTTGGTGCAATGGGTGTGTGAGTACATTCCCCTCATGTCTTTTGCTCAATTGCCACATTTTTTTAAGGACTCCTGAATCGTTTGTAACCACCTTCCAGAAATTCCATGCAAGGACAGAAATGCCTTTCTACACACCGGAACCTCAATGATATTATTTCCTTTCATAGTTCTTACCTTATAAGAATATGCCTTTTCATGAAATTTGGCTATCTCCTCATTTTGTCTTGGGCGACGTTTTTTAATTGATAACATGTTTATTAATCCTGTTAAATACGAGCTTTGTTCATTTTTAGAAGCCATTTCATTGAATTTTTTTATAATTAGTTTACGTTCAGAAAAATCTAATATTTTAAAACATTTATACCTCAAGCATTTACAGTCTTCGCCCAGCTCGTGGGAAGCTAACCTCAGTTTTTTCATAACGTCTACTTCTCGCCCAAAAGATTGCCTTTTTTTAGATCTCATATTCAACTTTTCAATTGTATCCGAGTCACTGCTATTATTCTCTTCATTTAGTCTTTGTATATTCATTTTATCACCACAAAACTACACAATTCAACGCGAAACAGGTATTGCTCTGGTATTGTTTTGCTTTATAATACACAATAATAACAAACTGACGCTTAATTGCGCATTTAACTCACACACCTGCTGCTCGCACACATACTGACCTTAATCATTTTTGCTGTGTTTACCCGTGACATTCATCGTTTTTGCGGTGTACACCATTTTTTGTTTATGAAATAATTCCGTAACTATGAGCTTTATTGCTGTGTACACCGGTTTAGTATATACTACAGACCCTCATCTATTTTATCGAGTTTTAACCCATTTTAAAGAAAAAAGTGACTTTCATCGTTTTTGCTGTGTACTCTTCTATACAACATCTTAATACAGCTGGAAACAGAAATTTAAAGAAGCTTCAGCGAATTAAACTTCATCAGTTAAAGTGTTTATTATTTTAATGTTATATTTTAGTATAATTTATTATGTAGTACTAATACAAACCAATTATAGACTACTAATACTTATTTTACATAGACTCTTGTATTAAGGACTATTTTATGTACTTAATTAAATAAGGTACAACATAGTGACAATACCATTTTTTATTCTTATCATTTTAAATATGTAATAAAATACCCAACATATTAGTTAAGGTCTTTGGAGATTAAATCATCACATATAATTATTTTGTTATATTTTTAATGTACAAAGGAATTGTACATTGGTACATAAGACTAGCATCAAACTCCAAACGTTTAGTATGGCCTGATCCGTCCATTTTTAGAAAGACAAAAGCTTGTCCTATTCAAATCAAGCTTGTATAAATAAACTAAAATCGAGCATGGTGTGACTAAAATAATATAAACCGTGCCGGTGTGAAATTGGTTGCAAAGGGAAAATACAGCTAAGTAGGAGTTCTACATAATAAATTCACGAAGATCAGACTGGTGTAAATACCAGACAGTAGGACAGGTATGAAATTCTAAAACACTATATTAGGAAAACAACTATAAAACGACCGCTTAGTCAGGTAATGAGTAGTAGATGGGAATACAAGTTAACCAAGGAGCATGCCAGGGAGATTCCATAAGCCCCATAATTTTTATTTTGTGATTGACAAATACCAAAAAAAAAATAAGGAAAGTGCGTCTAAACTAACTCACTAGGATTCTAAATATTATTCACTGATTAATAGACAGAAACAAATTTTAGATTAATTAATTAGTCAAAAAATTTACGTAAAAAATGAACAAACAAGGAAAATCCATTGATATAAAAAAATAATGTAATAAATTACAGAACAAACTATCAACGTACCTTAAAACCTATATAACAACTCTCATAAAGCACTAAACTAATATTCTAACTTTACGAAAAATGCATTAGAGATATTAAATTATTTTAAACTTCATATAATAATTTTTTATTAAAGACTTTGCTAACTTCCAAAATATAAACTCCAAAGTAATGAATACCAACTTATCTTTATATATTTCATATTTTCATTATACCTTAAATATTAAAGTATACAAAAGACCAGTAAAATATAAATAAACTAAAAAATAAAGTATAAATTTTAGTAAAATAATATGTTTTTTTATGAGATTAAACCACAATTATTGGTTCACATTTTTAATTAACTAATATTTTTGACGTTTTGATTTCCACTCCGGTAATCGTTCACAAAAAAATTTTTTTGTACAAATTTCACACAAAATTTGTTGATCTGATGTGATTAACAGACTACAATAAATTCAATTTAAGTCAACTGCTTAAATATAAATTAGGTAAAATTTTAATATTTATATACAAACAACAAGAATATACCAACGATAGCAGAGCAAAGAAAATATATCCCCAAAGAAAAAGAAGTCTGTGGGTGTAAAATCTGGAGATCGCACAGGCCACTTAACATCGCCAGTTCCACTGATAACTCAATCCGGGAAAGTATTGTTTAAATACTCCCTAATTATTGAACGTTGTAAACTAAACAGCCATCTTGATGAAACCAAACATTCTCCAGATTTACATCAGAAATATTGGAAATAGAGGGAAGAGCATGGTTCTGAAACAAATCGAGATATACTCTATGTACTATTCAAGTTGTTCTCAATAAAAAGTAGACCTGTTATGTGGTCTTCTAAAATGCCAGTCCAGACGTTAACTTTTTGGGGACGTAAGTTCGGTAAAAAACACTTCTGTGCTGGTTTTCCACGCCCAATACCTCGTAATGGAAGGATTGTGTCCCCTTACTAACAAAATAGAAGATTCATCAGTGAATAAAATGTTTTTAATAAAATTTGGTTTATTGTTAGTCTTCGTTATTTTAGTTTCACAAAACTCCATTCTTCGAAAGTAATCGTCTGTAATAATCAAAAATAAATTATAAATTTACGCCGTTATTGCTTTAAACAACCACTGTATAATGACAAATTATTGCCGAAGTATCAACGGAGCAGGTGCGTGGAAAATCCACGGCATGCAGTGTTGCCATTTATAAGACGTATATCTAATTTAAAACTTAACGTACCTACTGTATTACACAAAAACACACAAAACAGTCAGAATTTGATATTACTAGAATATAAACACTACTTTTAGATTTTTTTCAGCTATTTACATGCTGCTACCTGAAAGATCGAGGCTAAGTATGTCAATTTTGAAATGACGTTACTAATATTAAATAACTTGGTTATCCATTTTGTAGAATTTTTATAATAATCATTTTTTAAAAATGATTTCCGGAGTGAAAGTCGAAACGTCAAACATTAGTTAGTTAAAAATGTGATTTTCATTACAACCAATAGGTAATTGTGGCGTAATCCCATATAAACAAAATATATTAAAATAATTCTCTTTATTCTTTAGATAATATTCCTTGGAGTTCCTTTAGCAAGCACGAAAATGTAGTGAATATTTAAGTAGTTATATCTGACTAAAGTATTTTAGTTTTCGTTTTGCTTTCGAAACAGTTTTCTTGTTAAACTTTGTTCCTCATAAGTCTGCATCTCACAAGTTAACTTTACCGTGTGATAAATACTTAATTTTCAAACGAAGCTGCTCTTAAGTGGATATGGCACTTATTTTTACGTATTCATTTTATTAAACAAATAGAGGTTGTTTTGTAAAAAACTAGAAAAGTAGTAAAAAGGTTCTTACAAATACAGGGTCATACCATATTATCTCAATTATTGTCAAATCTCACTAAAACAATTACTAAAAACTTGACAAGGAGATTAAGTACAATCCAATTATAGTCGTATTGATAACTCTTTTGTGTCTCTCTCTCTGTCCCGAAAAATCGAAAATTTTTCTACTATCATTCTCTTTGTCCTACTTTTATTAATGTTTACGCCGACTTTATTGCTTTTCAAATTTTTAAAACATTTAGAATTTTTTGCTCTGTTGCTACCATTAGTGTAGTATCATCAGCAAGTCTTTCGTTAGTGATTGCTTTTGCAGAAACCGTTATTTCACCAGTTCAACCCTCCAGGGACTTTCCCATTATAAATTCGCCATAAAGGTAAAAAATCTCGAGTGATAAGACGCACTCTTACTAAATCCTTCCTTTTTTAAAGTCACTTGAAAACTGCTCATCTAACCTTACCATTTAGTCTCATTAGTCTCATTAGTCTCATTAGTGTCATTAATCTCATTATTCCCATTAGTCTCATTAGTCTCATTAGGCTCATTATTCTCATTAGTCTTATTAGTCTTATTAGACTTATTAGACTCATTAGTCTCATAAGTCTCATTAGTCTTATAAGTCTCATCCCATTAGTCTTATTAGTCTCATTAGACTAATTACTCTTACTAGTATCATTAGTCCCATTAGACTTATTAGTCTCAATATTCTTATCAGTCTCTTTAGTCTCATTAGCATCATTAGTCTCATTAGTCTAATTAGTCTCATTATCCTCATTAAGCTCATTAGGCTCATTAGTTACATTAGAATCATTAGTCTCAATAATCTCAATAATCTCATTAGACTAATTTTTGTTGATAGTCCACAAAACACATTATCGATGGTACCTGATTGCTGATATAGTTAGATTAGCAATTTATAGAAAAGTGCGTTATAAAGACTTAACAAATCCATAAGCACCGATCACATAATAATAAAAACAGATAACATTAGTGCTACTCTACAATATAGTAAGAACATGAAGACGTACAAAGAAGAAAATGATAAGAAAAAATTAAAGAACAAGCCTGTATATATATGTATCTATATGTACTGGGTATGCCAAAAAAAGCGGGGCGGTCGAATATTTCGCAAAATTTATATCGTTTAAAAAAACTGAAAAATTATTACAATATTTTTATAATTTATTGAATGAAACCAAATGCGACCCCCACTCCAGCCTCAGATCTGCCGATCATACCTTTATAAAAGCATTGGGTGCTCTTCCGAGCGTAGCAGTATCATATTTTCCCTGGAATGATTAATATAAGTCATCAACAGTCGATTATACAAGCCCCAAATTTTCTATATGCCGTTTTAAAAACATTCTAAATGTGGACAACCATCCTTAGATTCCGTAGTAAGTTCAGCTCAAAATAGGTCACTCTATCAAAAGTGCACTGACACCAAAAATCATATCGTAAAATTATTAATGTTTTGCTAGATTTTTACATGATATATTTAGTATTTTATTAATATTCTAATGTCCGAAATTGTATTTTGCGCTAAACTATACTAACCAAGCAATTAAGCTTAATCGCATAAGACTCATCTCACGAATGTATCAGAGCTAACTATCCTTTCAATTTGCATTTATATGGAACCTAATGGAATATGTGCATTTTATTACTTTATGTATCGATCTTTGTATAACTGGAGGTTTATCTGATACGAGATTATTAGTACATAACAATTTGTTTTAGATATTAAAATAATTAAAGCCTTCCTACAAATTTTTCCACCCAAAATATAGAAAACTTAACAAAATATCAAATAATTAAAACCAAAACGCATAGATAATAATCAGCAACAAAATTTTAATAAAAATCAGCACAAAAACTGTAATATTGCAATTTTACAAAAGCAGAAATTGGTTTTTTGAGTAAGGCTCCCAAATTGTTATTTAAATCAACCTAATTTAGATAACATTAAGTTGCTTTGTGTAGAAATTGACATTATCATAGATAGTTTAAATATTATAAACACTGTGAAAACCTAAAAATGTCATGTCTTTTTACATTAAATCAGTCTTATCAAAAATAAACTTCTAAAGATAAGGTTATGTCAACTTAAATTATATGTCAACTTATGTCAATTTAAACTTGTTAAATTTTTTTCTAATAAAATTAAAACTTATAAACCTATAATAACAAAAGGCGAAAAAGGTAATTCTTGTAATATATAGGTTTTCTAACCATGTACAACACAGAGTATGTCAATAAAGTAGAATAGCAAATAATTTATTCCACTTAACAAAAGTCCAATAAAGAAACTTTTAAGTCACGTAAAAACTAACATTTCTAATGTTACGAATTTGTTTCAAGAACTTGAAATTACCACCAAAACTATTATTTCCAGCAATCCTTCAAGGCGGCTTTACGGTCTCGCAAAAATGCATAAAGGTAATATTCAAATAAGACCAGTAATTAGTTTTATCAATACTCCACTAGCTTCACTAGAAAGTTTTAATAACACTCTTATCCAAGATCTAGTTAATTACACGCCCAAATATACCGTCAAAAACACTTTATATTTAATCTCAATTTTTTTTTCAACTCTTCCAACTCTTTCAAAAAACTTTATTATGGTCTCTGTCGACGTAACAAACCGTTTCACTAATGTTTCCAGATTAGACACTATTCCAATCATCAATAACCTTTTACTTACAAAAACCATTGACCCCAATGAATGTTCACAAACTACTTTTCTACTTCAATTTTGCCTTTCCCAAGATTTTTTTATCTTTTAAGGTTTAACAATGGAAAATCCACTATGTCTTCTATTTGCGGATTCTTGATTCTCTTGAAAATACCTTTGTTCATTCCCAACCACAAATAAGCTTATAGTACAGATATGTAGAGGATATTTTAGCCTTTATAGAAGGTATACCTACAGAACTACACATTCTGTTACTAATTAATGTACATCCTGCAATTAATTTTATCTTAGAGTTAGAAAACAACAATGTCATTCAATTTTTAGATTGAAAGATTAAAAAGAATTTTTCTTTTTTTCTACACTAAAATTTTTAGTTTTTAGAAAATCTACGTGAACTGATTATATAATACCTACATCATCAAATCATTTCTTTCAGCATTTATGATGGCAGCTATTCAATGTTAAGTCCACAGACTTCTTAACATCCCCTGAAGCATTAAAGAAAATTTTAAACCAAAAACTGCGTAAAAAGCCATAAAATTAGCCTTTCCAATACCAGAGAAAAATGCAATATCTTTTGCTCGATTACATATACAGCCAAGATATTAATAATGATATTAGTCTTGACAAGAAGTTAACATGGAACTCCCACTTTAATGGAGAGCTAAAAATTGCCTATCACCAGTGTCGACGAACGGTCGGACGCATCTGATGCCTTTGGCTAAAGGTCTACAATACTGCCATTAGGCCAATGGTAACTTAGGGAGCTGTTGCTTGGCTAACATTAGCGCTACAAGCAACAGCGATCAACAAACTAAACCATATTCAACGGATTCAATAGAGTTGCAAATACGCTCAGCGGGTGAAAACCTTGATGTAGAAATGGGACAATTGAGAACTCGTTTCTGGCTGGGAGAGCTAGATGTGCTATCCCTGCTACAGGCAGGCTGCGACTCAATAAATCCTAAGTTAGTTTTTGACAAAATCTACAAAATAGAAACAAGACAGTATAGGGAGTTAAACATGGCAAATGCGTATATTGCATATACACCGATAGCTTTAAAATGGAAAAACGCTCAGGATGCGGGATATACTCCTCACCACTGAACCTAATAATAAAGTGAGGTATGGGCAAAAATGCGAGCGTAGTTCAGACAGAACTGGCTGGTCTCTATTTATCCGCAAAAAAATAACCCAAAAAGGTATAGCCGGAAAAACATAATATTCTACACGGATAGCGGATAAGCCTACTAATCTTGAATGGACCTCGTGTGACATCAGGATTAGTAATGGAGTCTCACGAGTTACTAATTCAGGCTTCGGGTGGTTATAACATTATCCTGAGGTAAGCTAAAAAACCAATAGGTACAAAGGCAACCGCATTCAGATCAACTCGCTAGGAAGCCGGCAGGCCTAAGACTCGTAGACCTGGGGATCATTTTGCTTGGTCAACTACAAAAATCGCAAAAATTGTCAAATATCACTCCCACGCACAAACCGTAAAAAGATAGGAAGAAGGGTAAGGATGTCGACTTTCCAAAGGAACACTAAGTAACTTTCAAAAGTCAGCATAAATAAGTACTTGCAGGAAGTTAGAAAGAGAATGTGAAACTGTAGAGCATGTCCAATGTAAATATCGTACACCTGCCCACAAGGGAGATGTCCACTGGTAACTTGTCCACTTTCCTAGAAATGGCAAGTTGGACAATGAGCTAAGGACGGCATCTCCCTGAGAGGATGCACAATGGGTCAATTGTGGCTTAAGTGATATGGAACTTGACTTGCCTTCCTACTGTACAGAGAGATATCCAGAAAAATAGCCAAACACATAAAAAAATCAGCTTAAAAGAAAAAACATATAGAAGAACACAAAGGTTTTAATAATAGAAATACAGATTGTGAGACAGAATGTACGCACTTCACCTTTTAGAGCTTAATCATTCTTTTAATGACCCATTTCAAATTGTTCACATTTAAAATAAATGCCTTAAGCTATCATTATTAGAATCTATTGAAAATATTAAATTAAAAAATATAGATATTATTCTAAATGAACTAGAGATAAACAGCTCTACACTCCTTAACTTATTAAGTTAAAGAATAAGTATACACAAAGTAAAAATATGTCATTTCAGAAAGGCACTCACACTTAGACAAAATGAACTTCCATCGAGTAACAGTCAAATCCATCACTTATTTAAAATGTATTAATTTTAATAAAGTGATTTGAATAAAATTCTAATAGTTCTGATTATTTTGTAGATTGGATATAGTAGAGCCACTCTTCACTACTTATACATTTTTACTTATCGTTGAGTATACTAGAGGATTTCAGCTCTTACTACATTATTTGCTCTTGATTAATGACTTTTGTGCAGTTTATAGGAATAATGGTATAGAAATAATAAGGTTAATAAGAATTAAGTATAACAACTTTTGAATAAGTTAGGAAATATTAAACTTAATATTTTAATTTAAAACGAAATAACTACCAGAAGATTTTAGTTCCGTAAATTTGAATTATATTTACTTTGCTATATAAACTACGCATTCCATTGCAGTGAGTTGGCACATCTAAGCATTGTCCATATTATTCATTCATGGAGTGCCGAAATGGCGTTTGTAAT
Source organism: Diabrotica undecimpunctata (assembly GCF_040954645.1). Lineage (NCBI taxonomy): Eukaryota > Metazoa > Arthropoda > Insecta > Coleoptera > Chrysomelidae > Diabrotica > Diabrotica undecimpunctata. Next base: position 135,554,851 of record NC_092810.1, read on the forward strand.
ACCAAGAGGTTGGGGTCGTGTAATGACATTGTTTACTAGAATGGAACGCATACTCCAGAAACTTTGGCGGAATAATGATAGACATTTTCAAGGCACTTTCTGAATAAATTTTCCTTGATAACAGATGAAATACCTTTAAGGACTTAAAACTGCCCTTAAATTTAACGATAGAAACTTTAAAACAGGAAATTATTTTATCAATACAAAAAATATAGCTTTTTCTTGTTGAAAATATATATTACAATAAAAATGCCTAATATATTGTGTTATGTGTGCTAAGAAGCTTTTTTCAGTTACAGATAAAATGTGTAAAAATCATAAACAGCAGATATTTTCTAAAATTAATTGAAGAATATAACAATCTGATAATTAGTGTAAGAATTAAACATTCAGTAAGGGTAGCATATCTATTTTCTTGTTATAATTTAATTTAAAATTGATCTTGAAAGTTTCATTATTGGCAATATATGATCACAGTCGGTATCTGATCCTCGGTAGCTTTCACAATATCACAGTTTCGCACTTTTTCAGCTCACCGAGTTGTTTATAGAACTCATTTTTTATTTACATGTCTGTGTCTTCTGTAGGAGCATGTAAATTAATTATGCTGATTTTTTTATATTTCTTGCGCAATCTTAAATAGTACAGCCTTTTTGATATTGATTGAAAGTCAATTACTGCTAGGCTTATTCTCTCGGACACCTTAAAACCCATCCCCAAGAGTACTTTTCCAACTTTCACTATCTCATTTCCCAGCTGCTTGGTTTCTTGACCGACCATTCTTTCGATTCTATATTTCTCACCTATTTCATCTAAACTTCTTAATGCTTTTTCCTTGTAGATCCCTCAAACGTTTTATTTTCCAACTTTCAATCTATTTTCAATTTGTTTGCTTTCTTTCTTGCTATCTTATTTTCCTTCTGCTAATATCATCGTCCTTATCGTAGCCATGCCGTTATCATTTTTTTTTTGTTGCTTACTATTTATTAGTTTTTTAACCCCCTTATGCAGCCTTCCCTTTTTTTTGTTTCGTTAAGCTGCTCCTTCTCGTCATTCCATTTTCATTCCCTACCGTCTACTATTAACATTTTGTATCCTGTTCTTGCCAATTTTTTTCCTTGGGTATTTTGGGTGGGTATGCCTTAGAAATATATACCTTAAAAAATGCTACTAAAACCCAGTGAAAGTGCCGTTATATGTCAAGTATTGTCACGTTTAAATAAGTATAGTCTAAAACTGGTACAAGGCAGTAGAAAACGGAAGTAAATCAGTGGAATGGTCAGTCTAGTGCGACGCAAAAAGTAAATGGGAACCTGCAACACTAATTTTCTGGGGACATTCTCCTGTAATTCTTTTGTATAATATAAGACCTAAACAACCTAAACAATTTGTTCCCCAGTATCAGGCAGGTGTTTGATTATCAGAGGATTCTAAGAATTTCTAAATTTTACATGAGAAACACTAAACTAAAAACAGTATTAAAAGCAGTACTGCTTATCCAAACCCCGACATTGATTTCGAACATAATCCTCTGATTGCTGATTTTTAATTTAAACTTAGAATAATATTTAAAAATCAACCACAACATTTAAATTGATTAATTAAGAAAATCAACGGATAGAGACAAAATGGAATCATCAGGACTAGCAGAACTATGTACAAGTAGGTATTTATGTATATCTATGAACAAGTAGCTGTTTTCAACGTTAAGGACCGCTACCAGTTATACAAATGTATTCACTGCTTCGATGACGTCATTTACTATAACAATTTTTCGTAGAATTTGTGATTACGTGCTTATTTTCACATTTACGTGCTTACTTCGTTTTGATGGGGTTTATTATTAAACCCATTTTTGCAGCCGATTCATTTATTGCTACATACGTCTATTGCATAGTGTTATTCGTTTTCTCAACAATATTGATATCATCAGCATACGCAAGGATTTGTACGAATTTGTTCGATATTGAACAACGGTGATTTGTGACATACGTGTCACTTTTTCCAGAGTCAGATTGAACAGTATACAGGAGAGAGGACCTCCCTTACGCAGTCTGTCATTTATTTTAAAGGTTAAATTTACCAATTGATTTGGTACTCTTAGCTCTTTCTTTAAACATTTCTCTTCAATTTACAGAGTCGCAGGTTGCCTTTTAGTATATGTGTGATAAATATGTGATGACTATCTATGCCATATTCCAGTATTTTTTCTAAAATTTGTTATAGGGTTGCAATCAGATAAATTGTCGATTTATTAATTTAATACCTCTGAAACTAGCCTGGTATTTTCCTACTATTCGTTCTGCATATAGTCCCATACGGTGTCACAATTATCTAATTAATCACTTACCAGTTATATAGTAGCTTTATAGAAGTTCTAATTGTTGACTTACTGCAACAAAAGTAATTATTAATTTTTTATTCAAAGTAAAGATCAGAACACACTAATACATATAGAATACACATTATATCCAACTTAACGTATATCAAGAAAATTTTGAAATGAAACTTTTAATAATGTAAAATTAAAATATTCTATCTAGTATTTAGGTACCATTATAAACGAACTTCTCCTAAAATTTAAATTAATATTGTACTGGATATTGACACCTGATATGAAAATAATGAAACTATCGTTTTACGAGATATTCACCTGATGGTCTCCAAAGAGTATAAAAAAGGGATTAAAAACGCTATGCTCAATGCTACTTCTCTTCTATAGTACAGTTTGGAGATGAATGTGTAATAGTATGGGGTGACAGTTCTTTGAAAGGACAGACAGATCTTGTTCATAGGAGGAAGTAGACTTATTATGAGTACTTCCCATCTATAGATGTCATTATTATTTATAAGGTCTGCAGAAAAACCCTTCACAGTCAAGTAGACTTAATGCTGATAGTTACATTCTGGAAGAACACGCGGTAACATATGCATTTTGTAGTAAAAAATTGTCTACTAGGCAGTTAAAATTCGAGTACTAGCCTGACCTTCTAAAAACCACGACTTGAATTTCATAGAATATTTGAAACTGTAGTAGCGTTATATTAGCCGCTGGTAAAGGAGCGACCAGATGAAAACAGGTTTGTAGGAGAGCCTAGAAAAAGGTGGAAAGATGCAGTTAGAGAGAATCTGGAGAAAATCGGAGTGAGACAGTGGGAAATAGTGGCACATGATCGAAAAACATAGCATGCAATTTTAAACGCGGCAAAGACTTCTAAAGAATTGTAACGCCATTTGACAACGATGATGATGATAAAAGAGTGGGAACAAATACCGTAAAAAGAAATTGACGCCATGATCTAGTATATGCCAGAAAGGATGACAGCTATTATTCGAGCTCAAGGAGGAAATACTCTATTTTAAAATCCATATTTTATAATTATTTTATGATTTAGATTTGGGAGGTAACTTACTCCAGAATAAATAAAATTGTACAATTTTATTTGCAGTTAAATTAGTCAATATTTTGGAACTTGCTTTTTATTTTATAATTTGGTATTAAAAATATAACACAAAAAAAAACAATTAAAATTTTTATAATACTTTTTAGTTGTACCTACCTAAAATATACTTGGTGTCCGGTTTATTTTGCGGGACAGATTATATTTTAATTATTTTTAGAACGAGTTACAAATTTACCTGCAAAAAACTTTAATATATTTAAAATACCTGAGACTAAAGCATCTCGAGTTTAAAAAACATACCTACTAAAATAATTACCACACAAACCGACACCGCAGTCCGTGGAGACCAGGGAGTACAAAAAGCAAACCCCGAGTGAATGTCGCCTTAAGAACACATCGTGGAAAATTGGGTTAATTTCAGCGTATTCCTTTATTCATGGCGGGCTTTAGACAAGAAGTTGGGCACAGATGTGTTAAATTCAATTTGGTAAACAACGTACCTTGATGTTTCTCGTAATATTAGATAAAGCCTTGAAACTAGGTCGAAGATAAATAATAAATAATTAGCACAGAACGACATTCATAGATAAAAGGCTTAAATGCTATTTACTGAAAAATTGGTTACAATGATACTTTTTAAAGGTGGAAAAGGAAAGTATTTTTAAAGCGTGTAAAAGATTTTAATTCCCAGCTGAGCGCCTTCAGCTCACAAGAGAGCAATGATGTAAATAGCTAACTTTTATTTAACAATGAATTACTTACGTCGAATACTTAAGTATCCTACTAGGAGAGATCATCTGGTACGCCGAAAAATATTGGATCTATTTTATTTTTTTTCTTTTATCAATACAAAAATACAAAGGACTGTACACCGGACTCCAAAAAAAAAACACATTAAAAATTTTGGTTATTATACGGGTGTCAGAATTTGACCATTTTATTGAAGTTGAAGCAGCATATAGAATGAGCAAAATCGTATGCCAGTCCTTTAAATGATTCTTTAAAGACGACAAATGACATATGTCATTAGAAAATTAAGATTTTTAAATTATCGAAACAATTATTGTTGAATTAAAAATCAGAATGAAACACGACATGTATCAAAGACTCCCCCAAGATTAAGTTTTTTAAATCTTTGCTTTTCATAGCATCATAATGAATAATATGTTGAAAGTTTATTACTTCCAGTATTGAAGGAGATTCTACGTGGATGTTATTTTTTGGTCTTTGGGGTGACGCATCATTTTCCGCTTCTGTACCAAGTAGTTCTTTGAAGTGCTCAAACCATCTGCTCTGTACTACGTCACTGGTACTAACTATATGTCCAATATTTTTGTGCCTACACATCGTCAGCTGTTGTGTGCCTAAATTCTATGCGCGCGTTATTTCGCTTTCCTGAGTTCTTTGTACGTTTGCTCCTTATCCCGTATTCTTTAATGCACAGGTTATATACATTATTTTTTATTTTAGTGATATCTTTACATTTATCAGCTAACCAACCGTTGCATGGAGTGGGTTGTTCTGGTCCTGGGACGTCATCTGTCGCTTCCTTAATTGTTCTTTTACATATATCCCATTGCTTGCCAGCTGCTAATTTCTTATCTATTCTATTTTAAGAGTTTTAAATTGTAGCGAGTACTTTTCTTGACCTTTTCACTTTTTGCGTTTAAAATTATTGCTCTTAATTTGCGCCTAGCAAGATATTCTTGTGGTGGAAGTAGGTACTTCCAACGAACATGCCCTAGAAAGCAGCAAATCCTATTATTCTCTTCTATAGGTATGAGGTTATCTGAGATATAAAATTATTAGATTCTAGAACTTGAAGGATATCTTGATCTAGAGTTCGCAGCTCACGTCCAAAAATTAAGTAGGCTATTTTCCAGTTTTTATTTGATTTAGTGACGTACTGTAGTGGATATTTCTTTTAATGCTGCTGCATCATAAAGAGAATTTCGTTTTGCATTATTAAAGTTGCGTACTATTTCTGAAAAGGCAGTTGACGCAATCTCTCCTGACTTTCTGAACTACTTCGTCCAATGCTTTTTCTGTTAATTTTCCTTCTTAACAGGTATGCTGGTAGCCATTAAGAGGATAATTCCTCTCCTTAATATATCAAAAAAATTCTATTGCATTTAACATAAATTATGTAAGACTGATTGGACTATAGGATTAAGGTGTATGTACACTAACCTTACAGTTATCCAAGTCTTTAATATATAACCTGACGTTACGCTAGCTCTAAATATCTTTTTTAGAATAGGCAATTAAATGATTAATCTTTTCTGTAGTAGGGCAGAAAATGTACCATCCTTCCTGGAGATTTAAATGGAGCAAAGTGATTTCTGGTTCACTTTATATTGCAATGTTTACAGGATTCAAGTTGATACGGATGAGCACAAAAATCTATTGTTCGTAGTTATATGATGTTTATCTTTAAAGTTTTGTATATAGCTGCTTAGAGAGCGCCACCAATAAAACCTTTCGACACAAATGTAACCTTAATCTTTTGTTGACATAAATCAAGAGGTTAATTGCGATACAACAAGTGGTGTATATACAGTTAATTTTTGAATTAGCAAGTTGGTCGAAAAAGCCGAGAAGATTCTCGAGCAAAAATTTTTTTACAATTTTCGGAGAGGATTATTCCAACAGCAATGTCTCGATGAAATGGTCTCTGTATTCGGGAATGAAGCATCACACCAGTCAGCTATTTCTCGCTGTTATTGCGAATTTCAACGTAGTCGCTTCAAAACAGCAGTCATACAGCAAAGTATTGAAGTAGTTCGTCAGCTAATTCAGAATGACCGCCGTGTAACATACCGGGAGATAGAGGCATCTTTGCGTATTTCAAAGACTTCGATTTAAAAGATACTATATGTAGTACTGGCCATTATGAAGTTGGTTTTCTGTTGGATCCCTCATTTTATCACAGAAGAGCAAAAATTGATTCGCTTCAATTAGTGTCGAAAAACATTGGGACATTTTATAATAATATAGATATGACTGAGAAATTACTAAAATAGTATTTCATTTATAAAATTTATTTAAATCGGAAGATTTCTCTAAATACTACTTTGATTATTTTATACAGGCCAATCAAATTGCTTTTTAAATTAAATCAACATGGCAGATAATTTTACACCGTATATATTGTATTGACTTTAATTTAATACAATTATTTAAAATAACATGAATTAATTTTGTGGCTACATTTATAAATTCTATGTGGGAGGCTCATCCATACAGAACAATTTATGGCGTATTAAACAATAATATTTATATTTGTATAAATAACTGACCACAGTAATTATGTAATTTTATAATAGTACATTTACTAAAATAATTTAAATTGGACATTAAATTCATTTCATTGGAATATCTTCAATTCAAGTACTGTAAATTGTAATTGTTTTCTGTGCTTTTAAATTAATGATATAATCTGAGTATACCTGTTCGTAGGTGTGATGATATATGAAAAAGAATACGAACGTTTGAAAGATATTTGGGCTGAAATTTGGACAGAAGAACTAAAAGAAAATAATAATAATACATAATATAGCGGGAGGCTGCAGTCAAGTATAATTTACGTGATCCAGACATAGTTGAAAGATATTTGGGCTGAAATTTGGACAGAAGAACTAAAAGAAAATAATAATAATACATAATATAGCGGGAGGCTGCAGTCAAGTATAATTTACGTGATCCAGACATAGTTGAAAGATATTTGGGCTGAAATTTGGACAGAAGAACTAAAAGAAAATAATAATAATACATAATATAGCGGGAGGCTGCAGTCAAGTATAATTTACGTGATCCAGACATAGTTGAATCATGTTCGTATAATTATATTTTCATTAAAATAGATTCACGGCATAAATTATTCATTCAAAAATTTTAAAAATTCAAAGAACCCAAAAAGACGTGTTTTATATTTTCGCCATCACACCACCACCCCCTGGAGGTGGGGTGGGGCGCAACTGTACAAATCCCCATTTTTATTGCAGATTCTGATTCTGTTCTGCAATAAAAATTTGGTTTTTTATTTAAGATTTTAAAGTTGTATTTTTTATAGCTTTTATAAGTTTGTTAGTTAAGTAGTCTTCGTCCATGGATTTGGTATCATTTGGACGTCTGTTGAATATATTTAGTTCTGAACCTGAACTGTTGTGGTTCTTCTTTGCAGTGTCTTGTATATACACTAATGTTGATGGTTTGTAAGTTTGTGGTCCGTAAGATGGTTTGTTTAGGTCCTTCTTCCTTAGATTTCGTATGAATCTCCAAGCCTCCACAAACTTGCTTTCACTAAGAAATGATTCCACTTTCTCGCATTTTCGTTCCCATGTTTGATTTTTATGTCTTGTAAGTAGTCTTTTCTTTTAAAAAATCTTTGTTGATTGCGGTATTGGTTTTTGTCTTTTACTTCTTGTGTGATAAGCCATTTGTAATACGCTAGTTTACGTAGAACGACTTTTTAACGATAAACGCAGAGCGACAGTGGACCAAGATGACGACATGACTGGACCCGAAACACTAAGGTCTGAAGTGGAAAAAGCCATTTCATCGATAAAAAACGACAAAACACCAGATCCCGATAACATACAGGGTGAGATCATAAAACTCCTATGCGAAATAGATGACCACTTCCTCGATTTTCTGACAGGCCTTTTTAACACCTTTTACGACAAAGGGGAGATTCCGGAGGAATGGCTTCGATCGACCTTTGTAGCCATACCTAAAACACCAAGTGCAAAACATTGTGATCAACACCGCTTAATAAGCTTGATAAATCACATTACCAAAGTTTTCACCAAAATCATACCCAATAGAATATATAACAAATGCGAAGCAAATATATCGGAGTCACAGTTCGGATTCCGAAGCGCATTGGGCACAAGAGAGGCGATCTTAAGTCTTCAAGTTTTAATTCAAAGATGCAGAGACATGCACAAGGACGTCCACTTGTGCATGTCCACTTCATCGACTTCTCCAAGGCGTTTGACAAGGTCAAACATGATAAACTGATAAACAAAATTAAGATAGATATTAAAAAGGGTGTACGACAGGGATGCGTCCTCTCGCCGCTCTTGTTCAATATATACTCTGAACAAATCTTCAGAGAAGCACTGGGAGAAGTTTCGGAGGGTATCAAAGTAAACGGAGAGGTAATCAATAATATTAGATATGCTGACGACACAGTAATTATCGCAAATGACTGCAACGAGCTTCAAAGACTCATGCAAAGCATACACACAGCAAGTCAAGAATATGGTTTAGAACTCAATACAACCAAAACTAAATGCATGCTCATCAGCAGAACACAACAACCTCCGATGCAACTGACATTAAACAACCGAAAAATAGAACAAGTGGAGACATACACATAGCTTGGAACCACAGTCAACACAAAATGGGACCAGTCAACAGAAATAAGATTACGAATTGAAAAAGCGCGAAACGCGTTCAACAATATGAAAAAGTGGTTCACAAGCAAAATCTCAATGGAACTAAAATTAAGACTGGTCAAGTGTTATGTCTTCCCGGTCTTGTTCTATGGAGCAGAGGCATGGACCACAACGGAAGCCATCCCGAAGAAACTAGAATCCTTTGAGCTGTGGATATATCGCCGTATTCTTCGGATATCCTGGACAGACCACATCACTATCGTGGAAGTAATGCAGAGAATAGGCAAAAGCAAAGAAATAATCTTCACCGTAAAGAAACGGAAGCTTAAGTACTTCGGACATGTCATGAGGCATACTAAGTACCGGCTGCTACAGTTAATAGTCCAAGGAAGAATCGACAGTAGAAGAGGACCGGGAAGAAGACGACACTCATGTCAAAATAGCCTTGTGAATAGCCAACGTCCGAAACGGATAGGGCAAAGGAAGAAGAAGAACACGCTAGTTGCTTTATCCGTTTTTGTTGTTCCAGTTTACTTCATAATATGCTTTTGTTTGGTGTTTTCCCAAGGTTTGATACGCATCCGCTCCCTTTAGTGATTCTATTATGTGGGCATAAAACATATTTGTGTCGCGGCTTACATATAAACTATTGAGTCTCTGGTCTTGTCTTTTCTGATATAGTTTTCGTGTGCTGTCATCGTAAATGCTGTTTATATTAAACTTGTTTTCGACTTAGTTGTTTCGTAGTTTTCGGTTAACACTGAATTATTTTTATGTTTAATGGAAATTTGAGGTTAATGTTTCAGTAAGTAATGATCCAATCCACATTCTATACTCCTGTATACTCGGGTGCTTTGTATTTTTACTTCAGATATATGCCTAACTGTAATATAGTTATCTACTGATTTTAATTGTCTTGTGTTCTAATGCCAAGACAGAATCCATTTATAATTTTGAAGTCAAATGGTGTACATAGCTTTATGATTTACAAGTCTATTTTCGTTGAGAATTGTTACTTCTTCCTAATAAAGGATTATTATCGCCTATCATTTTTATTTCTTGCTAATTACCTATTTTTAAGACTATCGCTTCTAGTTATTCTAGATCTTTAGATTCCCTACCTATTTAATTTTGTTTTAGATGTACTGACAGAGAAGTTAAAGAAGGTGTCTCCTTGGTTAATGCTCTTTACTGATCATATTGTGTTAGTAAAGAAAGCATAATAATGTTACAGGAGAAGTTGAAGGGTTGGAAAAGGGCTATTGAAGAGGCATTAATGTAAGCAGGAAAAAAAAAGGAATATATGTGGTTGATAAGAACATTAATGGTTTGGAATATCGAGTTGATTGGAGAAAAACTAGAACGAGTACGAGAATTTAAATACCTTGGTCCTATATAACGGAGAATGGGAATAATGGATTGAGAAATTGCATACGGGATACAGGCTGCTGGTTGGTTTAACTGAAAGTAAATGAGCGGAGTACTCTATTAATCAAAAAATCGGGGAAGGGATGAAAGGAAAGATATACAAGAGTGTGGTGAGTATGGTGAGACCTGCGTTGGTGTACAGCGGTGAAGTATGGCCGGTAAAGAAGATTTAGAGAAAGAAGACGGAGGTAACTAAAATGAAAATGTTACGCTACATGTTGGGTAAGTCTAAAAGGGAGAGAATCAGAAACGACTTGATTAGCAGCAGTGATACCTAAAAAGAAAAAGGGAAAAAGATCTTTAGATTTTCAGTTAATAGCCTTTCAATAACTGCTTCCCAATTTGTTATTTTGTTTTTGAGTTTTTGTTCAATAAGTATAGATACCCTATATTACTTATCTTTTGGTATGCCGCTAAAAATGTGGACAAATTTTTTAGTTGGTGTGATTCTCTTGCCTTTTTTTTGTTGCTGTATTAACAGATATGCTTATTTTTTGTTGATCTAGTCCTTCAGTAACGTCTGTTGTTTCACTTTTCCAGCTTTATATGTTTTATGTTGCAAAATTCATTGTTCTATTTCATCGCCGTGATCTTCGCCCATTTATTGCATCCGGTATTTCCTGTGTCTTGGATTCAGAAAATATTCAAGAAACGGGGACAGACTCAATGTCGATACGCCTTACCTGGAGGGCAGTGTAATTTTTTCTCAGGATGTTCTTTTCATATATCGTTTGTCTTTCAAGACTTGAGAGATCGGAGAAACTCATTCATTAAATATTTTTCCAGTTTCAAAACCATTATGTAGAATCTCATCTGCTCCACCTGCCGTTGAACTTTGTCTATAACCATAGACATTAAAGCCCTTAACAGGTACTAACTATCAACCAAAGCCAGTTGAATCCTGTTCTTTTACTAACTTGTTACTCGTACCTCTCCTTCTTTCTCATCTTTGTTGTGATAAGGCCTAAGGCATGGAATTGGTATGCCGGAGATTACTATTATTATATAATAAAATTAAGCACCAATTGCAAAACTCATATGCCCAATAATAATTTACAATTTTAAGTAGCATATAAAAAAGTTAATAAAAATATAAAAATTTTGAAGGTTTATACGACATTCACTTTATAAATGAGATTCATCAATGGAAAATCACTGGAAAATTGCATCAGATTATACGTAATAATCGTAACATTGCCTCATGAACCACATACTTGCTTTTTCATATGCGTACTTACCTTTTCAATGAATGCGTATGCTACTAACTAACGTTATATCTATAAATTTAGTCGATTTAATTTGTTTAAGTCTTCCTAAGTTACATCAGAATTCATTCAATTGTCTTTCTTTATCCCTGCTAAGTAAATATGGACCTTAAATTTTCGTTTTGCGAGATTAATTACTTTAGCAAATTATCTTAATCGATAAGATAAATAGAAGTTGGAAACTTTTAAGAAAGTTTCAAATGTGTCAAGTTAATGTTCCCGCGTAGTTTCCAAAGTCGCAAGTTAAATTTTCATTCGTCCCTTTTCAAACCGCAAAAAGATAGCTTCTACTGTAATTAATTATTGTCCGTGTTTTGGAAAATTTTCCAACATAAATCAGGAATATCTTATATTTAGAGGATAGAAGTTGGTCGGAACTGTCCAATTTATGACCTGAATTAATCTGTCACCGTTTGATTTGTAGAGGACCACAACAAAATAATTGGTAGTAGTTTAATCTACTCGTTAGTATTATTCGTGTTTTGGTATAGTGTTTATGAAAATTAAATTATGATTTGTACATATTTTTTTTTCTATTCAAATTTTTGGTGGTATCGCGCACTCTGCTCATCACTACTGCAGTTTGATGTTCATGTTGCAACGTAGCAATTTAAAACACTTCTTTTTTTTTATAAAATTAATGCACTTTAAGTTGTTAGTTTTACTTAGGAATATTATTTCGTAACTGGGCCTGCGTAGCGCAAGCGGTAGGATGCTTGACTCGCAAGCCGGTGGTCCGGGGTTCGAATCCCACCGCCGGCAAGAACATCTACTAGACATTTTAAAAATGTCTATAGGCCCCAGGTCGACTCAGCCTGAATAAAAATGAGTACCTTGGGTAAAACCAAGGGGTAATAATAGACGGTTGAAGCGTAGCACTGGCCATGTTACCTTCCTTGTATACCGTAGGCCCTAGATATAGCAGACTACCCTGCTATACTCCCAAAGCCGCGACAGCGGTATAAAACGGGAGACTATTATATATTATTTCGTATTGTTGCTATATGAATATTGTAATGTGGTGATAGACCAAGGCGGATCTGTAAAAAATCGTATAAATTTGGATGTGAGAGGTGGCAATCGGATTTTTGCAGAAATAGTTAATTAAAACATTATTAAAAAAATTAAAATATTTAAAAATTACTAAAAACATCAATTTTTTCTACTTTCCTTGCCTTCTAACTTTAAAACAATTTATTTTGGAGCAAAATCGTAATTAAATAAAATAGCGATAATTGAATTTTCTATAGGATACGGTTATTTATGTACAGCTTTTGTTATTCAATGTTTTTCAACCATTTAAATTCTACTTAGGACCTTCATATTTCATCTGGAAAATCTTTATAATATAGTAAAACAGTCTTCATAATTTCATTAAAATCAATTTAACAGATTTCGCGTAATATTTTGCAATCTACATTTTTTTTAAAAGAATTTAATTTTTTAAAATCGTGCACAACAAACACTGGATCATATAGAAGTTTGCCAATCTATTTACTTATAAAAACTTACTTAACCTATCTAACGTATTGTATAGAATTGAATATAAACAAATAGAATATCTGAGTAAATATTAGCTTAAATTAAATTCAAGAAACGGCTTTGGAAAAGACGCAGCAAAACGTTTCTTATAAAAGAAAAAAGTTAAATTTATGAGCAGTGGTTACTGAGATACAACTGGTCAAAGTTAACCGGTTTTTACGAGGAAGTTATAAACAATAGAATGACAATCTTTAAACCATTACCTGTTTCTCTCGGATTTCTTTTTTGATAATTTTTTTTAATATTTTTACGATATTTATAATATATATTATTATAATAATAATAACCATCGGTATTGCGCGTAAAAATCCAAAAAAATTATGTTAAAGCAAATTGAATTTTAAATATCAAAATCAAGCAATTTTCTTCATTTTTTTTTAATTCCATTTAACTTAAATGGAGCCATTTTAAAAACGCTTTATCATATAAAAAAATGCTTTAGTTTTGTTATAAATAAATAAATTTATTTATACTCCAGTCGTCAGTGAGGCAAAAACCTCTAAAAATCAAACGAACAAGCTGAATTTTTCTTAGAATAATAATTTTGGGACCCCAAAAATTATACAAAAAGGTTTACTATTTCTACACCCGGGTTTCCCCTAAAATCACCTTCCCTCGTGGGGGAAAAACGGAAAAAATCTACTTACAAACAATCTGTGCGTCGAAGAAAAAAATATTTAAAAAAAATGTATTTTCTTTTTAGCCTTCTGTCGTCCATGTTTGGACATAGCCAACTCCTTCCATCGCTCTCTATTTTGAGCAACATATTTCCAATTTGTTCCGGCTATTCTTTTAATGTCATCAACCCATCTCATCTGTGGTCTTCCTCTTGGTCGTTTACTTTCGTAAGGTCTCCAATTTTGTATTGTAGTATTCCAGAGTTGGTCTTTTTGTCTAGCAGTGTGGCCCGCAAGCTCCATTTAAGTTTGGCAATTTTTGTTGTCATGTCCTCGACTTTTGTTTTGGATCTTACTCAGTCGTTCCTCTTTTAATCTGACAGTCGTATACCTAACATTGCTCTTTCCATTGTTCTTTCTGTTGGCTAGTTTATTTATGTTTGCCTTGGTTAGGGTCCAGGGTTGACATCCATATCTCAGGATAGGAAGAATGCATTGGTTGAACGCTTTGCTCCTCAAGTATTGGGGTATTTTGCGGTTCTTAAGTAACCAACTAAGTTTTCCAAATCCTGCCCATGCTAGTCTTGCTCTTCTAGTAATTTCCGCACTTTGGTTCTCCTTGTTTCAAGTTTCAGGATTTGGCGTAGGTAGATAATATATTCCTCGATTTGTTCTATCTCACTGCCATTTATAGTTATACGTCTGGGGTCATCTGTTTTTGTCATTATTTTTGTTTTTTTCATATTCATTTTTAGGCCGACGTATTGGGAGCTGGATGCTAGTTCCCCCATTATAATTTGCAGTTCCTCGAATGTGCTCGCTATAATCACTATGTCGTCAGCGAATCTGAGGTTAATGTTAATACCATAGGTTAACCAATTTGTAGTTTTGAAGACGTCTTCTAGGGCTAGGTTGAAAAGCTCTGGCGATATTACGTCTCCTTGTCCCACTCCTCTCTTAAGGGGGATGGGATTTGTATTTTCGTCTAGTTGTACTATCATAGTTGCATTTTCATATATATTATGTATTAGTTGCCTATATCTCGAATCTATTCTACAATTATTAATAGTTTGTTCTATGGCCCACATCTCGATACAGATACATCTCGCCTTTTCATAGTCGACGAAGGCAAGAAATACGGGTAGTTGGTATTCATTTGCCTTCTCTATCAATGTTCTCATTGTCAGCAGATGGTCTGATGTACTATATCCTTTGCGGAAGCCAGCCTGTTCAATCGGTTGGTAATTGTCCATTTTGTAGGTTAAACGGTTGTTAATAATTCTCATAAATAGTTTGTATACTTGACTGAGTAACGATATAGGTCTATTATTCTGTAGATCACATTTGTCCCCTTTTTTGTGTAAGAGTATTACTAGACTCTCGTTCCAGTGTTTACGGATCTTGCTATTATGGAGACATCTATTAAATAGATGTCTCCATAATAGCAAGATGTTAGTACAGGGATTGTTAATGTCTTGCTTGTTTTCAAGAGCTCGGCAATTATACCGTCGTGTCCTGGAGCTTTATTATTTTTTAGCTGTTTTAAAGCTCTTTCTATTTCGAATCGCTTTATATTTGGTAGTACTTCTGATCCCACGTTTTTTATTTTTCTTTTGACGTTCTCCTTTGTTGTTTCATTAGGCTGGCCTTGCGAGCTGTACAAGGATGTGTAGAAGTCTTCGACAATATTTGTTATTTTATATTTGTCCTTCTTTTCCTTACTGTTGGCGTCTTTAATTTGGATGATTTTTTGAACTGCCAGTGCGGGTCTTAGACATTTTAAGCCTCTGTTGTTTTAATGACGCACTCTATTCATTTCTCGTTCCATTTTTGTATATCGCGTTTTAGTTATTTTTTAATTGTTTTATTAAGTTCTTTGTATTCTTGAGTATAGCGTCTGTTTTGCGCTAGTAGTTGTCTTCTTTCCGTCACAAGCTATTTAGTTTCATTGCTTATTTTGTCTTCTTTAGTCCTTGTTTTCTTTGCGCCCTGTAGTCCTGCTGCGAGAAGGTTTTTATTATTTATGTTTTTATTAATCTTGTCAATTTGATCTTGATTATGTGAAGGATCAGATTCGAACTTATTCGCTAAGACCTCTCGGAATTGCTCTTCATTTGTTCTTAGTTTAAAGGCATCTATCCTCGTTGTTTTTTTAAAAATCCTTTCTCTCTTCTTTCATGTTAATATTTATTTTTGCTCTAACTATACGATGGTCACTATCCGTTGTTATGTTGTTTATTGTTGTGACGTCTTGAAAAAAAAAATTTAGCAGAGATAATTTTGAATAAAAATGTTTATTAAAACTTTTGTGTAAAATAAACCGTTCTCTCAAAAATATAGCTACAAGCGACACGGCTAAGCACGCAAAATCATTTATAAATAAAATTTGTATCAATTCGACGGTAAAAATTTGATATCTTTTAATCAGAGCGTCCCATCAACAAAGATCAAAAAGCGTTTTAAACGTAAAGAGTGCAGATTTCTTACACAATGTTTGCATTTTGCTGCAAGTAAAGTAAATTGCTATAAAAGTGTTAAATAAATAAACTTTGCCCGATTTTTGCCATTTTTACGATTCTCATGAAATCTTAAAATTGATCACTTTTCCATTAACTAGTCACTACAAAATTTTTATTGTTAAAACCCAATCTTCAAAACCTATGGCATCAAATTTCGGTTTTGATTTTTGGCAACAAATGTGAGGCCTTTGAAATATGCCTAAAAACGCTGAATTTAAACAATTTTTTTAAATTACAAACGATCTAAACCATTTAAAACTGCTTTTTTTCTATTGCACAAGTACGTTTTTTAAACTACACTGCTTCACCTACAAATTTCACCTAATGCCTTCTCGTAGAAGTATATTCCGTGACGTGCACTTGTTTGAAATGTAAAAATTTATATTTAGCTTTTTTATGCATATATGAAATGTATCACATTTGTTGCCAAAAACAAAACCGAAAATCCATACAATAGATTTTGAAGATTGAGCTTTAACGATGGAAATTAAATAGTAAACGGTTAATGGAAAAGTGATCAATTTTATTGACATACGAGAATCG
The DNA here is from genome assembly GCF_040954645.1 of Diabrotica undecimpunctata. NCBI lineage: Eukaryota > Metazoa > Arthropoda > Insecta > Coleoptera > Chrysomelidae > Diabrotica > Diabrotica undecimpunctata. Next base: position 135,571,571 of record NC_092810.1, read on the forward strand.
TAAAAAATGGTAAAAATCGAGCAACGTTTATTTATTTTACACTTTTATAGAAACTGATTTTAATTGCGGCAAAATATAAAACTTATTTATAAAAGGAAATCGATTTTTTCCGTTTTTCCCCTACGAAATATTGTGGTTTTAGAGGAGAATAGCAAACTTTTTTTGTATCCCAAACCATTTTTGGGTCCCAAAATTATTATTCTCAGAAAAATTCAGCTTGTTTGTATAATTTTGAGGGGTTCAGTGGTATTTTGTCTCTGACGACTGGAGAATAAATAAATAAATTCATTTATTTATATCAAAACTAAAGCATCTCCGACATTTGGTAATGTGATTGTTAGATGGCTCTATTTGAGTTACGTTGGATTTAAAAAAAAATAAAGAAAATTGCTTCATTGGACGCCGAGAAAATAAATTAGTATATCAATTTTAATATTTGAAATTCAATTTTTTTCAACCTAATTTTTTTTTGGTATTTTTGACACGTAATTCTGGTGATTTTTATTATTATAATATATGTTATAAATATCTTGACGATATAAAATTTTTTATAGAAAAAAAAAAGCTCCAAAAGTAAAAGGTAATGGTTTAAAGATTATGATCCCATTATTATAATTTCGTCGCAAATGTCGGTCAACTTGATCGGTTGTATCTCAGGAATCACTGCTCGTAATTCAACCCTTTTTCTTTTAGTAAAAACGTCTTGTTTTTTTCAACGCCGTTTTCTGAATTTAATTGAAGCTAATAATTACCGAGATATTCTATTTGTTTATTAGCCAAACAATTGTTTAAAATTTTAAAACATTCTTGAGACCGTCGAAATAATCAGATTTCAATTCGATAAAGTACAATAGTTGAGTTAAGCACAAGTAAAAAAAAGGCAAACTTATATATGATCTAGTTTTTGTTGTGCAAGATTAAAAAAAATTTATTTTAATAAAAACTTTTTTAATAAAATAAAAACAAATATATGCAGAAAGACTTTTGAGATTTGATTTCAATACAGGGCGTCTGCTATCCGCTTATACGTATTTCGACCTTATTAGGTCTCGTCAGAGTGACATATGCAGAAACTCTGAATTGAAAACTAATCTCTCCCGTCTTAAAAGTATAATTATAAAAATAATTATTGATGAATTCATCGGCAAGGGGAATCTACAATTTGCATTCCACGACCCGCCGTCCACCACGACAAAATATCATTCGTGAATTGTTTCTAAATACTCCGAAAATGAGTAAATAAACAAAATAGAAAGAATTTTAAGATTTGATTTTAATACAGAGCCCCGCCATCCGCTTATACGTATTTCGACCTTCATAGGTCTCGTCAGAGTGACGTATGCAGGAGCTTTCGTGAATTCTGTCGTGGTGGATGACAGATCATGGAATGCCAATTGTAGATTCCCCTTGCAAATAAATTCATCAATCTCTTTGTTTTATATGTTGTAAAAAGCACAGTATATTTTGTTGTTAATTAAAGTATATATTGTATGCCTTATCTGAAATTGTTGCTTTTCTTTATCACTTTTTGTATTTTGTTATGCTAATAACTTTAAATGGCTAAAGCAAACTAAATAAAAAGAATTAATTTAAATGAATACTAAACATAACAGTTATTCTAAGAATTTTAAATAATTTTTGTTGTTTGGTTTTATTAAATATGCACTGTTGCTGAAGAAATAAACCTATCTTATCTGTACCAAAATTCGTCCTGCACACTTTTATTAGCTTTGATACCTACTATCCACTTCTGTCAATAAAGTTGAGAAAGGGATTTAAACTGATTTCTTCTTATAGTATTACCCTTTATTAGCATATCAGTTATTGTACAGCGTAATAAAACTTATATTTCCTGCTTCTTTTTATAGCTATTCCTATAACAAGGGAGCAAAGTGCCACTTTTCTTCCCAAAAATGAAGTTTACTTCCCCAACGCATAGCGGAGGACAGTAATCATTCAAGGGAGGTAAGTATAGGGCAAGGGCAATAACAAGCCATTTTTTCATTTTTAACTACTAATTTATTTATATAACTAACTAACAAAATTTATTAGAGAACTAAAACTAACAAGTAGGTACAGTATAACTGCATTTTCATAATTGCATCCTAAATATATGTTTAATTTGTGGTTGGGCAATTATTTATATTCATGTTAAATGTGCACTTTTCAGTAGTGGGTATTTGAATAGCACTAAAAGTGAGAGCTCTAGCCAACGTAGTTTTCGTGATATTTTCACTAACACTTTTATTATACACTTGGTATCCGTATACTCTTATTTATTTGATAACAATCTACTTTAACTTCAGTGACTCCCATAATTTGGTCCGAAATTTTTCGCTTTTTTGCAAGAGATTGCTCTACATACCCTTCAGCGATATTCGTAGACTTTCCAGCTCCGTGTTGCTTTAAAGCAAGAAAATCTGCTCCAGAATTTGCAAGTAATTTTACCGAGGTTCTCTAGGTTCACTAGGGAGAAAAAGTACGAGTTTGCTCTCTACAATGAGGCCAAGAAAGATTTCACTCACTTTGTGATATCTTTATTATTCCCATTATATTCATTCAGTTTTTTTATAACATATACATATTTTTTAATTTTTAAAGTGCTAATCTTAAAATTTATTTTACTAATAAAAAATATTTTATTCGATGGGTATTTGATGGGAAGTTTCGTATTTAACACAGACATTTTTTTTTAATTTTTATGTTCATAAATCCAGTCTTTAATAATAATAATATTCAGTCCTAAATAAATAATATTTGTCATGATAACAGACTATTGGGATCTCGGTTATTTGCATGTAATTTATATTATAATACATTAAATCTGCTGGGAATAAATCTCGTTTTCAAGTAAAATTACTTGTGTTTATATAATTATATCCATACCAGATTCTACATGATAACACAAAAGAAGGGGATGCGGCTTACGTTTAATTATATTTGAAACAGTGCGTCAGTTTTGGGGGTATTTATAATATTAAAAATGTTGGAAATTAAGTCCAGTCATCAGAGAGTTGACCCCTAAAAATCATACGACCAAGCTGAATTTTGCCGGAAATATTAATTTTAGGATCCCAAAAAGGATGCAAGATAGTTTGCCACTGTTACTTCCAGGATTCTCCCTAAAACCCCGCTTGTAGGGGGGTGTAAAAGCAAAAAAAATACTTTATTACAAATTACCAAGAATTTGTACACCGCAGATAAAAAATTTTCAAATAAAAAATATAGCTGATATAATTTTAAACAAAAATGTTTATTAGCACTTTTGGGTAGAATAAACCGTTCTCTCAGAAACAACGCTTGAAACGACCGTCGATTTTGAACGTCAGTTCGACGCAAGAAATCAATGTTCAATAAAATTTGTATCAGCTTGACGGTAAAAATTCGATATCTTTTGATCCAAGTGCGCTATCTACAAAATTCAAGATGCGTTTTAAAACTAAAGAGTGCAAAGTTCGTATACGGTTTCCGTATTTTGCCGAGAATAAACTTAGTGTTTTTAAGTGTTAAATAAATAAACGTGGCGCGACTCTTGCCATTTTTTATGACTCTCGTGAGATGAATGAAATTGATCACTTTCATTGAACATTTGTAGTAAAATTTCCATTTTTAAAGAACAGTCTTTAAAACTTATGACATGAAATTTCAATTTTAAGTTGACGCAACAAATATGAGGCATTTGAAATATGAATAAAAAACTCAGAATTTAATGTTTTACACTATAAACGATCGCACGTCACGGGAAATGTCTCCAAGACAACGGGTTTGGGTGTAATTTATAGCAAAAGTTTGGTTATTTTGAAAAACTATTTTGGATAGTTTGTTATATGAAAGTGTAAAGCCAGCGCTGTTTAAGCATATTTTACATGACACAAAACATAATTTTTACCGTCGAGCATATACAAATTTTATTAAACATTGATTGCGCGTGTGTAACTGACGTTCAAAATCGACGGTAGTTTCAAGCGTTGTTTGTGAGAGAATGGTTTATTCTACACAAAAAGTGGTAATAAATATTTTTGTTTAAAACTGTCTCAGCTACATTATTTATTTAAAACATTTTTTTCTACGGCGTACAGGTTATTGGTAAATCAAATTTTTTGCGTTTTTAACCGCTACGGGTAGGTTTTAGGGGGAAGCCCGTATGTAAAAGTGGTTAACTTTTTGTATCTTTTTGGGGTTCTTAAAATTAATATTCTGGACAAAATTCAATTTGTTCGTATAATTTTTAGAGGTTCAGTGGCATTTTCGTCTCTGGAGACTGTAGTATATAGCGAGCTTCCATCATTGCACTGATTATAATACATATCATTAAAATATTGATTCATTATCGTGCGGTGGTCAAATAGAGAGTGCGTCGAACGTCTGCTCACCTTTAGTCGAAACGATAGACACCTGAGGAACTTGCTTTGTAACTCCTAACCAAAGTGCAAACTTTTTGCCATTCTATTTTATGTCTATATCCATTGTATTTTATTTTAAGTTCTACTCTGATCTATTTATTTTTAATACCATTTCGTACTTTCATGTAATTATTTTAACAATAATTAATATAAACATTTAAAATGTAGTTTTGATAAACAACACTAAGAGAATTTTTATAAGAAACACGTACTCCAGTTTTCCGTTCGGTTTCGTACATACAAAAAGCATTGGTGTATTTCTAAAAAATGTTATATCAGAAAGCTACAAACTAAAGAGAACGCTCGAAGAATTATTTGCGGAGTTTCTCTAACACATATATAAAACAATGTAACTCGTCTCAGTCCTATCCCCGAAGTTTGTTTCATAAAAAATTCTCCTGTGTGTAGAAAAGGTGTAATACCTAACCATTTAGAGGGTTTTAGGAACGCCTTGAGTGTTCCACACACATAAAAAATACATTCACGTAATGTAACAAAGACTGTTATTGATTTTTTGTTCAATCTGTAAACTAGTTGTACAATTAATTAGCTGTAGTAGAAATAATAAAATGATTTGACATTGTTATTGTACAGTTTGGTGACGACGACTAGATTTATAACAAATTGAAAAAATAAATAAAAAATATCATTTAGCTTGGCAATTATTAACAAATAGGAAAATTTTTTAGTTACTGGTTTCGCGCATTCGTATTTGTGGGCAGATCACCAAAGTAGTTCTAACTAGCCAGATTATATTTTGTATTTTCCACTCGGGTTCTAAATCTATTTGAGCTCTTTCATACCTTGCAGTTCGTTTCTACGCCAGATGCTAAGACCTCGTGTAACAGGAACAGGGATACTTTTAAAAAAGTTCTTTGTCATAGAAAAAAATATTTATTTTAATTATTCTACACACGCTTGACAAGCTATTAATTAAGTAAATATAATGACTACGAAAGCAAATAATTGTATAAAAATGACCTATATAATAAATCATAAAATCGGAATGTGCATGAGAAACAAGGTCGATAACTGCGTTGTGTGCATCATCCTACCCTAACTATTGTATAATTAGCATATAGTAAAAGTTATTAATAAACGTATTTCATCAAAACAGTATTTAAGTTTGTCAACGAGTAAAATAAGGAGATCTCTCGTCCTACCTGCTACACGATGGCTAGTTCACTCTAAGCACCAACATCATAGGCGATGCAGCTTATCCTTCCACATATCTATCCTTGGTGTGCTTGGTTGAGTGTCTAATGGAATCGAGTTCTGTAGGAAACTGGTTATCGATTTTAGTCAACTTTTGTGTGCTTGTGCCCGTAGAATCGATGCATGCGCGTCATTAGAGTTCCTCTTATTTTCTTTGATGTTGGGGACAGTAGTACATCTAATGCTAAGAGGGGCTATACTAACCAAATATTGAAGCTTATCTGTTAGGGTTCATTGGCTGTAGGTCCGTTTAATGTTGTATCTATTTCTTTAGCGTGTGTACTTTTTTGACAGACTGGGCAAACATATTCTGCTGCAGAGTAACTTAAGGCCAGAATTGAGATTCTCAGCACTGACGTATTGGTCCCCATTTCCTTGTAGTAGGCTTTCGTATAATGTTGTTACGGACAGCTACTGTATTTTTTGCTTTTGTGCAGTGCGCCTTTGTATGTAAGTGTATGATCCAGAATAACTCACAGCTATTTGAGTTAGAAAGTGTGCTCTAGATCTACTTCCTCCCATGCAACTCTCACTTTCCTCTGCACCTCTTTACTTTTTATGATAGAAACTTGACACCTGCATTCCCTCGAAACCATGTTCACTGAACTAAGTCAGATAAATTATTTGGGCTGTACATTTTTTATTGGGTATAAAACCTACTTATTGTGGGATCGATATTGGTATCGTATCTCCTCTCAGTCGTTTCAGCAGTTGCCATGTTTTATGATTGGTTCTTAGATACATTAATGTTTTAACCCATCTGCTTATTTTGTACTTTAAACCTCCAGAAACAAGTAATTCAGCACATTCCCATGTTCTTTATTTAAAATTTCAGTTAATTTGTCGCAAGTTTCTGGTATCGGGGCGATCTTGTCTATCTTGTGTCTAACTTTTTGAAATCCTCTCAAAAATGGAATATCAGACTTTTCTTTATATATTTTCTTCCATCGGCTATAATGCTATTAATCACGGGTTGTAATTGTACAGAATAACAACTAGATGGTTGTGATCCACAAGACTTATTTTGCCAAATCAAACTTGCTTCATGGATGTCAACGATAAAAAAAAATGTTCTCAAATTAAAGAAAATAAAAAATATATTTATTTATCACTATAAACTGTATTCCATTCATCAAGGGCAATCTTTCAAACGACTAGCAAGAAGTATACGAAATTTAGTCGAACGACTTCCTGTCTTACGCAGGTTAAACCAATCAAAGAATTTATAATAGTTTCAACACTCCATTTCCACAATTCTTTTCTAGATTTTGGTCTCGCCCAGCGTCATCTCTAAATAAGTCATAAAATAGATTTTGAAAATTATATACTACATTATTAAAAAAAATAAGACTATAACTCCTCTCCACTTTTATAAATTAAACAATGCTTGAGAATTTGTTTTAATCGAAAAAATACCTGGATGTCTCATTAAAAGCCATCACGTACATAGTTACCTTTAATATGGACGCCACTCCTCATTCACAATGGAACACCGTGAGCAAGCCACTCCAATTGATGGTATAAAAGTACCATCACAGCGTACCAGTGACAGTAGCATAGTGTACAGCAAAGTATGCAACAGTGCATAGATCTAGGTACTCGGAAGACTGTGACTTCGTGAGTCGTGCTGATGACTCCAGAGGAGGCAACAAAACTCAACACGGTCCAACCCGTAAACTGAGTAAATTTAACATTAATTTTTTAGTGATTATTATCTATTTATTATTTTAAAATAAATTGCATATATACTACCCTGTATGTTAAGAATATTTTAGCTATACATACATTTTTAAAAATAGATATGCAGCAAAAAACGTGATCATAGTTGTATTCAGAATGTAATACAATTAGACGGAAATCTCTTTACTAAATGGATTTTGAAGTAAATAGAAATGTAGCTCTCTCCATCTAAATATAGTATATCAAGCCCTCTATATTACTTGCTATTCTTAATGAAAAAATATTGTATTTTTGTAGAACCGCATTATTTTTTCATTATAATGAACATAAGGTGTCATAAATAAAATAATTATCAGAAATTATTACAACAATAAAAAGATTGCGCAGAGGTATATGCCTTCAACTTATTGCACTAGTCAGTGAATGTAGAAAGGTTTTGTATTAACCACCGATATACGAAGGAAATTATTCTTCATTCGATCCTTTTTTTAAGTAGAAAGTTGCAAATTATTTTAACAAGACGGTCTTAGATAATTTGGGAACATATCATGAGCTATCTAGTGCCTTTTGGAGAAGAGATGCAGAAAATGTTGTTGTCGTAGGTAAATAGGTATATAGGTATATTATAGATATATATGTATATATATATATATATATATATATATATATATATATATATATATATATGTGTGTGTACCGGGTGGTGAATCGCCAAACGGGCCATAGAAAACTCAATGGGAAATTCTAAATTGTTGAATTTCTGCTTCCCTAATTATTTTACAAAATTTTATCAAAAGTTATAAGAAACTTTTTGTAGAGGAGTGAAATCTGCATTAAAAATAAGTGTTTAAATTGTTCTACGAATTAAGCGTACTCCAAAATTGTGTAAAAATATAATATATTTTTCAGGCCACCCCTTAAATTCAGGCCACAGGCGGTACAAGTATGTGTACGACATGTTGCGTTTGATCATATTGTTGTTTCTGATATTTGACAATATTTGAATTTTGAATTGTCAATATTTTTATTTTATGATAAACTTATAAACAACAAATTTTCGCAAATAGTACTACTACTAGTTAACAGTAAATAGTATTTTGTAAGCAATAAATTATATTGTTTACAAATCAATAAAGTTGATTAAATGTACTCATTTCACGAAAAATCGCTATAATGTTATTGCGATATCTTATGCTAAATAAAGAACTGACAATTCGCGCACTATTGCCTGAATAAAACATTTTTATTATTGCTACTTTCTCTTTAACTGAATATATTTTTAATCAACTTTATTGTTTTTTAAACGATAAATCACAAAATAAAAATTTTGGCAATTCAAATACATATTGTCAAATATCAGAAACATCAATATGACCAAACGCAACATGTCATACACATTCTTGCACAGCGTGTGGCCTGAATTTAAGGGGTGGCCTGAAAAATGTATTATATTCTTGCAAACTTTTTGAATACGTTTTATTCGTAGAACAATTTTAACTTTTGTTTTCGATACATATTTCAGTTCTCTACAAATAGTTTTTCTTGACTTTTGGTGTAAAATAATTAGGGAAGCAGAAATTCAACAATTTAGAATTTTCCACTGGGTTTTTCATGGCACCACCCTGTATATATATACAATAATTTTTAAATCTATTAGAAAATTAAATATTAATTAATTAATTAATTAAATACTGCCAAACTCAACTACTGCAAACTTCTGCCAATCAGCATTACTAGTCCAGAAACTTTTTACACTCCTATTCACAAATTACTTTCACCCAGTTTAAAAACTTTCAACACTAGTCCACTTGACAGGATTGGATAATCTTCCTACACATCCAAACTCTCTTTCCACCCTCTCTTTTCAACCAATCCTCTTTTAGTCTTGCAAAAACATCCAAACTTCCTGATTTCTTGGGAAAACACAAAAAATTGTTATTTTTGTTTTCCATAAACACATCCAACAATGAAATCTGCATAATTAACTTTCTTTGGAGATTTTAAAACCAATGTGAAAGACAAAAGAAACCAAGAATTGATTATATTTTGTTTATTCAACCCATGAAGAAATCTGTAAAAAGTTTTTCCTATGAATTTTGCTAAAGAAACAAATTTGTTTATTTTACATATATCAAATCTAATACTATCTAATATTTTAAATTTAATTATTCACCATATAGGTCTAGAAGTCCATATCACTTTTGGCGCTTTTGGTATGACTTTGTATCTACCTGACTGTCTGAAGACGTAGGGCATACTAAAATAACGTTATTACAATCTATTGATACCAATTCATATACGGAAAGTTTGACGAGTTTTACTGAAAGTTTCAACATCCATAGATATTAGTAATAGTACAAGCCCTAAAACAAACCAAAAAGAAAATAATGATATACAAGATTCTAGTTTTGAGGTAACTAATATTACTTATTTCTTACCTTAATGTGACCTTAATGATTTTTTTCGCGATTTAAATTTATCTAAAAAACGAGCAACAAGGAACTGTTAGATTTGCGCCTTAACAGTTGAAACTTAGTGAAAGTATTAAAGTTTTTTTTTTAATTTTTAGAGATCTCTTCTTCCCAAGAAGAAGAGTTAGTGTATTACAATGATATTTCAGCAGTAAAAAATACTTAAGCTCACGAGAATAAGTCAGGAGAGTGGCGTTCATTTATAGACTCATCCAAAGTTAGCTTTTATTCTGTTCTACTGCATAGCGGTAATTAATTTCTTCAGTCTCTTTGGCCCATTCTGCAAAACGTAAAAGAGGTATACGGCAATATAAATCTGATTTTAGAAAATGTATAATATGATAGATACAAATGAAGGTTATGTGGAGATCTTAAAGTATTTGCTATGTTACTTGGCTTTCAGGCTGGGTTTACAAAGTTGTGCTGCTTCACTGATTGCTAAAGCCATTATAAAAAGAATTCATGCCCTTAGTGGAAATATCTTAAACCTGATAAGAAAAATGTTGATAACACGCCGTTGGTTGATTTAAAAAAAAATAGGTCTACTTATTAAAATAGAACTGATGAAAATCTTTGTCAAAGCTATGGGCAGTAATGGACAAGGTTTTGTACTTAAAAGTTTTCTAAACTAGGAGATGCAAAACTCAAAGAGGGCATGTAGGTCGACAAATTTGAGAAAAAAAAAAGACAATTTCTACCTGTTTCAAATATAAGAATAAAGACTTGGAAAACTGTAAAGATACAAATAAAAGGAATATGTCAGCAATCTATTCATTATCAATTCATATTCAATATCAATTCTTTGTCTCTTAAAATCCATTTTATTGATTCCCGGTTGTACTTTTTCTCACAAAATCTTGAAGATGTTGGTTTTAAATATAAAGAATGTTTCCATCAAGACATTTCAAGAATGGAAAAACGGTATCAAGAAAAATGGAGTCCGAGAATGCTGGCTGATGGACACTTAGAAGTGATGTGCCAGAACCAAAACACTCCTTGATAACCACCTTTTAATGTAGTTAAAATATGCTGTTTATATCTAACAGTCACAAGAAAACCATAAGTGATAGAAAAAAACTTTTAATATTTATGGGCAAAGTTTAGAAAGTACTATCTTCTTAGAAAGTTCTTCTTCTTTAAGTGCTGTCTCCCGATCGGAGGTTGTAGATCATCATCACTATCTTTACTCTATCTACTGCTGCTCTGAAGAGTGTTATAGAACTGCATTTAAACCAGTCCCTTAAATTCTTCAACCATTACACTCTCCTTTCTATACTTCTTTCTCCTCTTATCATTCCCTGTATTATCAGCCTTAGCAGTTCATATCATCTATTTGGTGTTTTGTATATTTATGTTTAGTCCATATTTTTTACAGAAACTGTTTGTTTTGTTTAGCAGTAATTGGAGTTGTTCAGCAGAGCTTGTCATAATTACGATGTCATCTGCATATCTTATGTTGTTAATAGATCTTCCGTTAATTATTATTCCTTCAGTTTGTATAGAGATAGTAATGCTTCTTCAAAAATGGCTTCACTATATACATTAAATAGTAATGGGGACATAATACATCCCTGCCTAACTCCTCTCCTGATTTTAATTTCTGGACTGGGTTCTTTATCTATTACGATTTGTGCTCTTTGATTCCAGTAGAAGTTTGTTATTATTCGTAAGTTTCTATGGACTATGTTTTTTGTCTTTAGAATTTAGACTAATTTTTCCTGCATGTCAAATGCTTTTTTATAATCAACGTAATAAACATGCACATCAACATTAATATCCATGCATCTTTGAGCTAACACAAAATTTTTTTGTTGCCCAGTGCAATTTGATTCTACTGATCTATGCTAAATATCTGTGTTAAATTGGTTAAATTTCCATTACGCAGTTATATTCTTTAATATTAACAAGTTTTCCACTTCTAGATTATTTTGTGCTCTCTTCTTTTTTAAGAGAAAAAATTATAAGTGCGAATATATTATTTAATGTGCTCTTCTAAATTCAATTTGCATCTGAATTAGGTTTATTCGATAGTTTCCTGAAATATTGATCTTTTCATTTTAAACTTTCAGACATATGTTTCCTGAGTTCCCAGATTTATTGAAAATGTTTGGAAATTGAACGTTAACACTCTTATGGGACGTCGATATTTTAAGAGCTTTTTTGATTTATTACCGATTCACAAAATGATTCAAAACACTCTTATCTGGAAAATACTGAAAGCGTTTCGCAAAGAGTGTCTGTCTTTGAAACTCCATTACAGAAAATTAAAACCTTCATTAGGTCCAAAAAATAAAGTTTTCAATTTACGTTCAAGAAGATTGAAAGGTGGAGGCCCTTTCTATAGCGTATTGATTAAAAATTACATTTAGTTGCATAAAAAGGTTAAGGTATTCCAAATGAACTCGTTGGAAAATGACAAAAAATATTAATTGTAAATTAAAATTTTAAATATTGCTTTATGATAGTTGACAGAGCCTGCTCATTTATTAATTCCCTTTAAAATTATTGAAATTTTAAGAAAAATTGGTGTAATTTAAAATTTATAATGAATTAATTAAGTTGTCAATTTAAGTGAAGCAAATAAAAATTAGATATGAAAGAAATTTAGTTTGTTCAATTTCCATAGAAGTAAAATAACATAGTTTGTTTAAGTAAAAAATTAAACTGAAAACATCAAATTGTATACGTTATTTAAGGGTAAAATAAACACAATCGGCAGTAAAGGTTAAGGTATTTGTAAAACGAAAGCTCTCAATTACTCGATCAATTTAGATATTCTTCAAATTTGTTAGTAATTCCCAAGCAAATTTTTTTTTTAATAAAGATCCCATTTAATTTCCAATCTGTAAAATTTTACAATGGGCAATTGTTAATGACAGTAACAAAACATTTAGGAAACTGTCCAGTGACAGTTTCCTTTAACTTATATAAGGTTGGGTTTGAGAAACTAAACTACTACATAACGGGTTGAGCCAATACGTAGAGTTGATTTTCTATGCGTTTGTCATACTTCCGGGAGAAGTAGGATATTTCTTCTTTGATAAATTTCATTTTAAGATCACGTTCAATAACACTCTTAGTTCAGTACCGTGGAGCGTTTACGATAATCCGATAAGCACTTTGGATTGAAATCTTTGTAGGATTTCGATATTTGAGTGGGATGCTGTCTTTCTCAATTTTATTCCGTAGCTCCATATCGATTTTGGCACTGCTTTGTAAATTAACAATTTGTTGGTGACTGTTTATTATGATATACAGCCTAATCATTACTACAATTTGCTCAATTTTAAGCTTAGTTGCTTTCTCTTAGCAAATGTATATGTTCTCGAAGTTATTGGCGTATATGACGTAGACGTAGAAGATCGGACCAAGTACACTACCCTGGGGCACGCCAGATCTTATTGGGTATAAAGTTGTGATTTTGTCTTGATACATTACTTGAAAATGTCTATTTTGAAGGGAGAATTTGAGGATAAGGAAAATGACAAGAGAGCAATATTATAAAGGGTTTTTAGGGGAAAAACTCTCACTAGAAATTTGATAATTTCATTAATTTTTCTGGACTTTACAGGCTCTGAAATTGACCGGGTACTTGACTACTTTTAAGAGTAAGATAATTCTATTACTGTCTTATTAGAGCACATTGGCATTCTTTCCGTTCTCACGGCATTAGGAATAAACTGTCCAATGCTGTGTGTCCAAAATGTCCAATTTTTTTAAACCTTCAAAAGGGTGTAAGTTGATTTAATTATATTGTCCTTCAAGTTTTAAATATGGCACCGTCATTGCAGATAATTTGCTGATCCCCATGCTTTTTTAGGATGCGATACATCGGATGTTTATAAGATCGGCAAACTTAAATTTCTCAAAATTTTACAGAAACATCTTGTATTAGCTAGTGGAACATCATTATTTCTCAGAGAAAAAACCGAGCCATTTATATGGGGAAAAAAGAAATACAAACGATTCGCCAAGACAGTGACCAAAAATACATTAACTTATTATCGCTTTCGCCAACAAGATGCAACTCGTTTCCACAGTCTTAGAGTTTGTCACCAGGAAACACTATGATCCTAAAGACTGTGACACAAAAAAGCATGGAAAATGTGGATACTAATCAAAACTATTAAAACTTCAGCACCCGCCGAACTTCTTAATTTTCTCCAGATGCAATGGAAATTGTAAAAGTATGTGTCGTTGCCGAAAAGCAGGTCTAAAATTTTCTGCAGTGTACCTCACTTGCTTCAGTGAAACCTGCCGTAATATCATGGAAATATCAAAATTAATAAAAAAATTCGAAGAATTAGAAGATAAATTTCTCAAACTGACGCCCGTTCTTCCGCAAACATTCACCTTCGGTCCTGAATTAGAATCACAGCCTGAACCATCCAAGAAAATGAAAAAGCAATAGCTGAAAAACAACTTTTTAAATATAACATCATGTTAATATTATCATTGTCTTCGTAGATTAGGCATAATGGGGATAGCATTTAAGAAAACGCGCCTCCAGACTCTACCTCATAGGTGGTCGGGATAAAGGTCGATCATAAACTAATAACATAGGAATGTTAGCAAAATGAAAAATTATATGAATAAAAAAATATGTAATACAAAAGTAAACCTAATGGTTCGTTTTTATCGTATTCTTACAAGTTTTCAAGATCCCGGTCAATTTATGAGTGCTGTAAAACCTAGAGAAATTAAAGAAATTAAAAAAAATGTAGTGAAAATTATTCATTGAAAGACCCTCTATATCTAATATTGCTCTGATGTCTTTTCATTGTAAAGTGATTAGAAAAAAAGTTATAAGGCCTAAAAGAAAATTTTTCCAAAAGTTTTTTTTTGCTTAATAACTTTTTTATTTTACATTTTACGATAAAAAGTAATAGAAATAAAGTTAAAGATAAAGACCATTTAATTTTCTACAGGGATTTTAACTAAAGTATTTAGTTTTACCAAATAATCAAAGTTATGTCTTTGCAAGAATATATTGTTATTAGAAAAATTAGGTTCCTTCCACTTCCCAATGCAGCGATAGTTCGTGGAGAATTAAAATGAACCACGAGCTGGATGAACTAATGCAGAGCGCAGATATTGTCAGATTTGTAAAGTCACAAAGACTAAACTGGCTTGGTCACCTAGAAAGAATGCCAGATAATCGAGCTGTAAAAGTAGTCCAGAGATGGAAGCCCCAAGGAAACAGACCAAGAGAAAGGCCCCGTAAAAGATAGATAGACGACGTAGAGAGGGATCTTAAAACCATGAACATCAGGCAGTGGCGAAGGAAAGTATCCGACAGGGCAGAATGGAAGAACATTGTTAAGCAGGCCAAGACTCACAAAGGGTTGTAGTGCCATTAGAAGAAGAAGAAGAAGAAGGTTCCTTCCACATAATTATATCATTGAAAGATTCATGTTATACAAACACTCTTATCGACAAAGATTACTTTTATACTTTTTATTTTACATTTAACGATAAAAAATGATATAATAGAATAAAGTTTTAGGCAATTTAATTTACTACAAATAATGTCGGATAAAATTTTCTGTAGGGTTGCTAGTTTACGAGATAATGTGAATAAGCCACAATTAAAGGTTAAAGTACTTTTATTGATGTTTCAATTTCCACTTCGGAAATCGTTCTCTCAAAATACAAACATTAGTAAATTAAACAAATTTTGTTTTTTTGTTACTTGGTGAAAAATTCTTCTAATAATTTAATTTTATCTGACTCATTTATATTGACAATTCAGACATACATTATACGTGGTATACAGCCAGCTACAGGAATTATTTTCCTTGTGGATACATTATACATTTTAAAGTAGCCGACTTTATAATGATATTGCCAATATTGTTGAGTTGCGTTCCTGGGACGACTTTACTTGTAATATAGTTCATTCGGAAATGTGTCCAACAACTCTGATCCATGAGGCCATACTGAGAATACATCGTCTAAAATACTAAAAGAAACGGATGGTAAAAAGAGAAAAATCAAAGAAGCAGCTCTAATTATGCTAAATGAGACCAATTGTGTCGCAAATTCCTCGGCAAAATGTAGTAGGATCTGATTACCCATATTAACAGAGGAAGTTATTAAAAGGAAAATACCAGTATTAGTAAGTCGGTAACATATAGAGGATACATCATTTATTTTAAATAACAAACATATAAAATCAGATTTTGGTGTTTATTGAAAGTAAACTAAATGCACAACCAAACACTTACCATGTCGGGATAGTATTATGAGGTTTTTTTCCTGGTTTTTCCCTCATAATTTACTATGGAATCACTAACAGGAGATTTTCACTGTCATCATGGCATGTGTTTGTCTTTATTAAGACGAATTATATGCTATGATTGTTTCGGACGAATATTCTCAAGTTAAAGTTGATTTCATGTAATAGAATGAACTATCTTACAAGTAAAGTCGTCCCTGGAACGCAACTCAACAATATTGGCAATATCATTTTAAAGTCGTCTACTTTAAAATGTATATTGTATGTCTGAATTGTCAATATAAATGAGTCAGATAAAATTAAATTATTAGAAGAATTTTTCACCAAGTAACAAAAAAACAAAATTTGTTTAATTTACTAATGTTTGTATTTTGAGGGAACGATTTCCGAAGTGGAAATTGAAACGTCAATAAACGTAATTTAACCTTTAATTGTGACATGTTTCCATTTAAGTAGTAATTACTTTAACATGCCACAAGAAAATAGCTTCAGAACAATTTTACGAGATAAAGCGCGAAAACCCTTTGCATCCCTTTTTTCAAGATGGTGGCAGGGAATAATGGTGGCGACCTCACAAACTTGAACCTAAGCTAATTCTTACCTTCCCAATACATCCAAAAAATAAAATTGCGTCCTCTCAAAGATGCAATCGTAATGGATAACTTTTCAATGGATTATAAATAAATTTAGTAATTTAAAATTTTATGACTAGTAGGTACGCAATTTTATTTAAATTCACCCAGTTCTTCATCTTTAATTTGATCAATATTCCAACACTTAAAAAATATTCGTTTCCCTTTAATTGTGGTAATCTCTTATGAGAAAGATTAACGTATTTTCAAAATAACTTTAAGAATCTTTGTAAATGTAAATTTTATTATATCTTCACTCTTCGAAATTAATTTGTAACGTTCATCGTGTTAACACTTGATGAAATATCGTCCCTTCTAATTTTCAATTACGGTGTGTCAGCCGTCAGTCGACCAGAAAAAAAATCACAACATTTATCTTTGAGGAGTTTTCCCAATTCTAATAAATCTCGTGAATTTTAGCAATTTATTTTACAGCTTTTGTCTCCTTTTCTCATGGACGGGATAAAATATTGGTAAACGCACAATGTAGTGAAAATGTACCGAATTATCTCAAAAGTTTTACGTGAAAAGGATTAACAAAAAAAATTTTTTATTGGCAATAAAATAGTTTATTTTTTTATTGCTTGGATCATTTTATGATTCAATAAAATATGATATGGTACAATTAAAGACAATTAAGCCTCGAAAACTACACATACATGTTATTTGTCTGAAATATCTTATTTTTCATATGGTGCCATCTCCCGTCTGATCCCGTTAACGATCATTACAGCTACTCTTATCTTTGATGCTGCCGCTGTGAACAATTGAATGCAGGTACAACCAAACCATTCACTGAGGTTTCTTAACCATGAGATTCTTCGTCTTTCTCTCGATATGTTTCTTCTTTATTTTACGCTATATGACTACTGCGCTAATAAAAAGGATGTTGGATGAATGCTCTTAAAAAAAATGATGGTAAGATACTATGGAACAGAGCTAGGAGCACAGATATACGACGTAGATGCAAGGTGCAGAACATCAAGAACTGGGTAAGATCAGAAGAGTAGAATGAATATAAGCAGAATGACAACAAATAGAGTAGTAAAGACGGCAAGACACGTTTTTCCAATAGAAAAACGATAAGTGGGAGAACCACGAAAACGATTGAACGGGAGTTTACTGACGGAACAATAAAAAACAAACCGCATAAAAAAATAAGAGAAAAGATTTGTTTGACGTTTTATTCAAGAAATTTTCAACAAGATTCTTAACGTCTTCATTTCAAAAGATTCTAATCTTTTGATTTATATCTGTTCAAGTTCCAAGCTTTAGCTTTGCTAGCTCCATGTCATAATAAAGGGTAGACGTAGCATCGAATCATTCGCATACTTAGTTCTTAATTAAAATTCCTTTCTCTCTCTCATTATCTCATTTTGACAGACGCAGTTGTTGCCATTTTGATGCGTTTGTTAATCTCTGTGATTTGATTATAATAGTATCTAGAGTTATTCCTGGATATTTTTTTTTTCTGAAAGCTGTCTATTATGAACCGATCGTACTGCAATCAATTAGCTATACTACATCTTTTATTCTTGTTTGATAATCATTCCAGAATTCCTGAATCATGTACTAGCTTACCAGTAGATGGGTACCATATATATAATTGGAGTTATCTACATTGCCCAGAACATAATGCTCTATCGTTGCTGAGTCTAGATATTAGCCCATCCATGACCAGATTCTACAAGAAAGGAGATAAAACTCCCCTGAAGGAAGTTTTAATTGTTGGAGATAGACTTTGCTGGATAGCCGTTTGCTGACTTTTAGCTCATTTAGAATTGAATTATTTGTCCTGTGGTCGGTCCACGGAATTTCAGTACATAACATTTCAGTGGCGTCTATCTTAGATATTGGTAATTATTATTATTTACTCGTTGTATAACTGAATTGTAATTTTTTTAGCACAGTAAATGACCTTTTTGGAATGTAATTTTTATCATCAGAAATTTTCTTGAAAATTTGGATTTAACTTCCTCTTTCCCCTACTTCAATTTTAGACTTGATCATAGGGTTGATTTAATTAGGGAGGTAAAATATACCCTTTTTCGGGGGTGCAAAAACATACGTTTAAAATAAGTCCGGAAATGGATTAATTAATTAATTGTAAGTCTTCCTTATTTTGTAGTTTTTTCACTATTTTAGTTAATTAGGAGTGAAAATGTTTAGTTCTTAAAATAAAAATCACGTAAGGTAGTTTAAAAATTAATCAAAAAGTAAGTATTTATTGAAAAAATATTCTTAACAAAAATAGGTTATAAAAAAATAAAAAATGATGTACTTGTGAAGTCTGTAAGCCCAGTAGAAGCAGAGTTGTAGCTCATGAAAATTAGGTTCTTATTTGTCAAATTTCAAATCGAATATTTCAACGTGAAATAACAAAAAAAATTAAGCAATTTTCGGGAAAACTCATCAAAACTTTTTAAAAGTGTTTAAAAAAAGCTTTGATTTTTTTTTTTTTTTTAATTTTGCATCAATACTAAGCTTTGTCCGCTCAAAATAAAGTTGGTCACCCCCTAATTAGCACCTCAAATAAAATTAATTGTTACCACTTTACAGTTTACTTTATTTCTTTATTGTTTATATGATCTGTAAGTTTAACTGATTTAAAGTGCTTATTTTTTAAAGAATTGAAAGGATGAAAGGATTCCCTTCGCGTCTCATCTTTGATCTAAGCTTATATTCCTGCCATAAGATTCTGCTGATATAATTACCAATTTTTGGTTTCTAATCATTCTAAAAAAAAATTTAAATTCAACACAAATCTGTTTTTTTAAAGGGTAATTAGTGAAGTTTTGCTTTATTTGTAGCACCTTATGCATAAATTACAATTTTTATACAAAATATCTCACATATAAGCTCTAGTTAGCTTATAACGAATATTATTCGGTTCTGAATATATATCAAAGACACACTAAGGTTTAATAAATTAAGATTTAAGTTTCCAGACATCAACATATAACGGTCTTATTTTTATTCCCATAGGATCCAGTTTCTTGTTTATGGAGGTAGCATGATGGATAAACACCTTTGTAACTCCAATTTTCGCCTAGAATCTAACATCGAGATAAACATAATCTTCGGATAAATCACAGCTAACGAAAGGTGAAATACGAACGAGAAGAAAGACTTTACCATTAGTAAAGTGCTCACTGTAATCGGGATAATAGCCGCTATTAATTTGAAACAATCTCAGTGCTGATTTAAAAGATTTACTGTTAGTAGATGTATTACTAAAAAACAGAATTAAAGATTTTTTAATTTGTAAAATTATTAGGCAGTTGCAAGACAGTTACGCTACTTAGATTTATATTATTTACAGCGCGCGCCAGGGAATAAAACACATAATTTTTTTAGATATTTAAACATATCATCTGATGTTTTTTTTAATTACAAATAAAAAGTAAACAACAATTTGAAAATATTAAAAACATTTACTATAGAATTTTCTTGATTCCAGGATATAGGATTTTGTTGGCAGTTTAGGCATCAAAACTCGTTCTATCTTTTCAATAGACGTTTTACACTTATACTACTTTTCGGTTTGGAAGTTGTCTGTCAAGTTTTGTAATTCGTCTCACTCTTCTATGAAAGTACATTTTGCTAGATTGGACTTGGACAAAATCATCTCGGTTACAGCCTTGTAACATATCATATTCCTATCCTTATATATTCCTTTGTCAACAAACTTATATACATTTGTTTTTATACATTCAAAAACTTTAATTTGTCCTAATTTTATTTTCCTACAGGATCACTACAGTAGCAATGCAACCTATTTGTGGCAATAATGCTAGAAGACTCTGGGGTTTCCAGAGTAACAACTAACACATTCACGGAGGAAGCTAAGCTACCACAAGCAAGGAATGCCAAACGTTCAGAACGTTTCAAACAACAAGAAAAGGTTAATGAAAAAGTTAATAGCAAAATAAAGTTAGTGGGTATCGGCATAGCTCACAACAAAAAAAAACATTTAATTATTTGAGTTATAGAGAGTTTCAACATATATATTTCCTAGACATACACATTACATAAAACACAAAAGAGGACTACGCCCTTATGATCTCGTTAGGATTAAATACACAGAAGTTGCAAAAGGATGCTTACTAGGTATAGAATAATACAATCTAATATTAAAATTCAATTTTGTAAGTTTATTAACATAGATCACAAAATGCAAACTTTTCACGTACCTATCTTTATTCTAATCTGAAATTTAATCCATTATTAATTAGAGATTGACCACAAAGCGATATAGTTATTGATTTTAGTTGAAAAGTTTAAATTATGCTTATTTTACGTTGTAAACAGCGTTACCTAACATTAAAGTTTATTCTGGCGTGTAATAACTCTACAATTTGACGTTTGACAGGCAGTTGTGTATTGCGGCAAGCAGTTGCCTATACCTGACACGAAATTGCAGTTTTAAACGGGTAGGAAATTGCGACAGAAATTTAAACGAGTTCACTCTTTTTACCAAAACAATTTTAACCTGCATATGTTTATACCAGTTACTTCATCGTTAAGTTTGATATAGGAAATTGTGTGTGTATTTTAAATAAGTTAAGTACCAGCTTTAAATCAAATTAAAAAAACCTTCAATCAGCTAAACAATAATCAATGTTATGAATTTAACCTACAAAAAAATGTTCACAGTAATATTACAATAATATTAGTAATATAAACTGTTAAGATTATTTAGAGAATTTGTCGATATAACCACATTTCACAGAAAAATAATAGTTTTTTCAGAAATTATTGTTCTGTCATACTTTATCCTTCCACGTCATATAGTACAACTGGGAATATGTAACATTTCTTAAATATTGATATGAAGCTATTTTCTTGTGGTAACTTAATACAATTTACTATTTTTATTGGAAATACACCACAACTACTTCAAAATAAATTTATTTTGACGTCTCGATTTCCGCTTCAGAAGTCGTTATTAATATACAAAACATTTAAGTAGATGACTTCACAATGATATTGTCAATATCTTTGAGTTGCGTTACTGGGACGACTTTATTGGAAGATAGTTCATTTTATTACATGAAATCAACTTCAACTTAGGGATATCCGACAAAAAAATCATAGCATGTAATTTGTCTTTAGATCCTCCTAGATTTAGTTATTACTCTCAATATTAATACCAAACTCTGATTTTGCATGAATGCTATTTTAAAACATAAATGATGTGTACTTGATATATCACTGACTTACTAATAGTGGTATTTTCTTTCTATTTTTTCTATTTTTCTCATTTTACATAGTACTCGTGGAATTAACCAAACCTTAAATTATGTAATAGGTTTTGTTTTTGTTGATTTTATCAAATTTAGAAAAACGTTCCCGAATTGACGGTTTTCTGTAAATTATTTACTAAATAGCAATATTACTAAAAAAGTATATAATTATGTGCGCTGCCCTGTCAAAATTTATTAATACACATGTTTTGCAACAGTATAAATTAAGATTCTTTATTATAGCTTTCAATTTCTATCTATTGATGTTCTTTGCTTTATTTTGTCAATAGAAACAGACATACTAACATATATACAACAAAAAAGATTAAAGTGGTATGGACATGTAAGAAGAACTAGCGACAGCAGATGGATAAAGAGAATAACCGAATGGAGCCCCATAGGAAGGAGGAAAAGAGGACGACCCCGAAAATCTTGGAGGAACGAAGTAGACGACGCCATGAGTAAGAGAGGCCTAAACGATAGAGAATGGAACAACAGACAGAGATGGAAGCGGTTGAGCGAGGGAAGGCAGTGAATACTGTAGAATCCCTAAATATATATATATATATATATATATATATATATATATATATATATATATATATATATATATATATATATATATATATATATATATATATATATATATATTATAGCTTTCAATTTTTTTGGCATAAAACCAATTTTGAATTTTGCAACCTTGGTAATTTTGAGCCAATTAGAGCAGCTTCTCTGAATTTTCCCTTTTTATTATCTGTTTCTTTCAGGACTCTACATTCACTATAATCAGAAAAAAAAATTCCTTATACCCTAGGAAAATTATGGAAACGGTCTAACATCTCAAAAAATACACTTTCAAATAAAAAACCAAAAAACACGTTTTCAATTTATCGAATGACAGCAAACACAACCCCCCACCCCATCTCCTGGTGGGGGAGTGGGGGCAAATTTAAAATCTTAAATACCAACTTTAATTTTTTATTGCCGATTTTGATACTAAAAAAATTCTTAAAAACCTGTATTCAGTACCATTTGCCGTAAAAATTAGTTTGCAGACTTCTGATCTTTATATGCTCCAACTGATTATGCAGGGAAAGATCCAAGGAAAGAGAAGCATAGGAAGGCGTAGAATGTCATGGCTGCGCAACCTGAGAGAGTGATACGGATGTACATCAAATGAACTTTTCAGAATAGCGGTCTCAAAAGTCCGAATAGCTATGATGATTGCCGACCTCCGCCGCGGAGATGGCACTTGAAGAAGAAGAAGAAGATCTTTATATATTGTTCTGTAGTTGCAGCATCATCTATCGGGAATCCAAGAAAAATTCTTTTCGCGGTCAACTCTAGTCTGCAGTAAAAAGTGGTTGTCCATTCAAGATTTCACCAAGTGAAATTCAAGTTACTCGTTCATTCCACCCCCAAAAGGTTGATGCGGTTTCGTGTTCGGTACCATTTTCTAGCTTTTTAAAAAATTTTAAAAAAGTGTTCTTTGGTTTTTTATTTGAAAGTGTATTTCTTAAGATATTAGATCGTTTCTATCATTTTCCTAGTGTATCACGATAAATAATTTTTTCCGATTATTGCGCCATCTATCCTTAATTCGACACAGATGTTTGTCATAAAAGTTACCTATTTTTTATGGTGAATTAAAATCTGCAATAGGAAATAGGGACTCCAATTTAAGATTTCCAAGTTGCTCCCTCCCCGCTCTATGGTATGTGTTTGGATTAGATAAGGTTAGGTTAGGTTAAGTTAGCTTAGTTAAAACATTTGTTTTTTAGTTTTTGGATGTGTTCTCCTTCTTCTTTTTATGTTGTCGTTCCATCGTTTTCGTGGTCTACCTACTGATCCTCTTCCTATTGGGGAACCGTCTCTTGCCGCCTTTACTGCTCTATTTATTGTCATTCGTAAGTCTCCAACTTGCATCTACGTCGTATATCTGTACTTCTAGCTCTGTCCCATATTGTCTTACCATCAATTTTTCCAAGTGTTTTCATTTCTGCCGTTTCTAACATCCTTTTTGTCCTCTCTGTGTCAGGTCGTGTTTTTGCCGTGTATGTCAATATTGATCTGATGGTTGTTTTGTAAATTCTGGCTTTCACTTCTTTCTTGATATTTTTATTTCTCCATATTGTTTCATATTGTTTCTGCGGCTCTGTTTGCTCTATTCACTTGATTTTGCCCCTCAGTTTCCAGCTTTCCGTAGCTAGATAATGTGGTGCCTAGATATTTAAACTCCATCACTTGTTCTATTATTTGACCTGCCAATTTACATTTTAGTAAATTTGCTGTTGTAACCATGCATTTTGTCTTTTTTGGGAAATTAACATGTTAAATTTTCTGGCGGTTATATTAAATTGGTGCAGCAAACATTGTAAATCGTCTTCACCTTAAGAGAGTAGTATTGCGTCATCTACATAGCAGATTATTTAAAGTTCTTTTTCTCCCATTTGGTATCCTTTTTTAGTTCTTACTTTTTTTATTATTTTATCGATAATCAGGTTGAACAATAAAGAACTTAGGGAATATCCCTGTCTTAATTCATTGCCAGCTTCAATAGGGTCAGTTAGTTCTTATTCTACTTTTACTTTTATTGTGTTTTGATAGATATTCGCTATCGTTTTGATTTTTCCCAAAGGTATATCTCTTGTGTACAATAACTGGATATCATCCTTTAATTTGACCCGATTAAATAATCCACTAAACATAGATATGCCGGTTTGTTGGATTCTAATTATTTCTCTTGAACTTGCCTTATTAAAAATATAACGCCAGTGCATAATCTTCCCGACCTAAAACCTTGTTGTTCTTCTGCTAGTGTATAATTTTATTCAGTATATTTGTTATCACTTTAGTTGTTAATTTTAGTGTTGTGTTTAAGAAATTAATTCCTATGTAATTTTCCAAGTTTAATTTGTCTTCCTTTTTGAAGAAAGGTGTTAGGATACTTTCCATTCTTGAGGAATTATGTTTTGTTCTCTAATTTTTTGGATTAGTTTTAATAGTTGTTAGGTCAGATCTGATCCTCTGTATGTGAAGAGTTCGTTCGGTATACTGTCCTCTCCTGGTGATTTTCTGTTTTTTAATTTCCTTAATTCTTGCTTTACCTCTTTCTCCTCAATACCTATTTCTTCGTTTGTCGTCACCTCTGGTGTTGGTGGTTCATTATCGTCACCTTTAGCAAATAGGGATCGAAAGTAGTCTTCAAATGTTTTCTTCTTATTGTGTTTTGTTTTCATGAGTTCGTTCATCTCTTTTCTTTGTCCTCTGATCTTTCTTCATATTTCTTTTTGTGTTCCGTAGAAGTCGTGTTCCATCTGGTTTGAGAAGCTCTGTCAGTGTTCCCTTTTTATTGGTCTAACTAAAGGATTCGTTTCATTTCTGATTCGTTCATAGTTCTATCTGTTGTTATTTTCGCGAGATATTTTGGACACCCAGTATCTGCAGAGGAGTTGTTTATGCTCAAAATAGGAACGGCATAATGAATGATACTTACTTATTTAATTTAAATATACGTATTTATTTAATTCAATACCTTAAAAAAACTTTGGATATATTCTTTGAAATTTATTGTGTCTAAGATTACTTATTAGGTCAATCATATCTTTTTTGTTTATGCAGCATACGCAGTTAAAATATTAAAAGATTTAAATAAAAGTAATAAAAGAATATTTAAAATTTATTATAAATGAAAATCACAAGAAAGAAACAGTGAGGAATAAAACCAATTTAACTACCGTGAAATAAATTCCAATGTCACCGTTTGCTGCTTTAGATATTCGAAGAAAAGCTATTTTATAATTGCTGTTGGAATGGGAAAAGAGGAAAAGAGGTAAAACTGGACGATGTTACATCTTTTCTGTAATATATATATATATATATATATATATATATATATATATATATATATAATAAATTCATTAACAGTACACCTAACCATATTTGAATATACGTAAAAACAAAAAAAAACAATCACATTATATCTAGGCAGATTATAAAAAATTTAAAAAACAAAGTTATTTTTTGACAAAATGTTTAAAATGGTTTTATAAACAATATGTATTAAAAAGTTATAAGTTAATTGAACTTTCCTAATAGTTTAATAACAATGAAAAACAATAAATATTTCTATAATTCTTCAAATTATAACAAGAATCCATCTAAAATACAACAAAAACGTTCAATACCACTTATGATCCGCTTTATTTTCTACATCTACTCATACCCAAAATTAGGTGATCAATAACGTTTTGGTTAATTGTTGCAATTAACTGAATATATACATACATACATTATTTCTCTTCTACCGTTAGATTTCGAGGCAGGTGGGTCTTGCTTTTATTGAATTTTCTCCATTACTTTCTGTTCTTCGCCATTTGCGTTGCTTCTGGCCAAAATTTGCCCGTATTTTATAATATCTCTGATATGTCTCTATTCCACTCTTTTATTGGTCGGCCTCTTTTTTCCTATTGGTTTAGCTTTTCACACTCTTTTTACTTGCCTATTCCTGTCCATTCGTCTTATATGACTGAACCATGCTAATTTTTTGTTCTTTTGTTGTGTCAAATAAGGCTTTAATTTAAATTTTCTTATTGTTACAAATACCCTCTGCATTTATTACTTGCATTCTATTCCATCCTATATAGTACTTTTTAAAGGTTTTCTTATCTTCTTTCACTATATCATCTGTAACATTTATAAAAAGTATTGGGCTTAAACTTCCTCGTTTTCTAACTTCTTGCGTTGTTTCAAATGGTTGCGATTGCATATTTTATGTTCATATTGTATTCATTGTTTTCATATATTATATGCTTTTAGTTGCTTCTCTTATGTGTCTGGTTACTTGTTTTTTATTCAGGCTCTCCCATATAGCTTTCCTTTTGATGGAAGTAAATGCTTTTTCCATATCTATAAAACTTATGTTTACTTCTTTCTTTTTTAAAGCTTTCTTTATTATCTGTTACATATTGAATATATAGTCTTGTGCATTATGGCCTTTTCTGAATCCGCTTTGTACATCTTTTAGTTTATGTATTATTCCAATTTTTCTTTCTATTATTATTTCGTACAGTTTTGCTACACATAATAGGGATATGCCTCTACAGTTCTGACAGTCTATTGTGATTCTTTTCTCATGCATAGGTACAGTTATTGCAGTTGACCATTTTCTAAGCAATATTTTATTGCATATTAGATTTAGGATGTAAAATAATTTTGTCTTTGCTTTTTCTCCTATACCTATCTTTCAAGATTTCTGGGCTCCATCGCTTTTAGGAGCTTACCCAGTCTTTATCTTTCCTATTGCTTCCTCTAGTTCTTCCTGTATAGCTTCTGTTTCCTCCCTCAGTGTTTTTCTCTGCTCTGCCAATTACGTTATTTTCATTTTCTTTTACTTTTCTTTGCTCTCCGTTGAACAGTTGTTCGAAATGTTTTTTTTTTATCTTTTCATTAAAGCTTTGGCATCTGTTAACATTATTCCGTTTTTGGTCGTTATTTGTTTTAGCTTTATTTCTTTGTTGTTTCGTAGGTTTTTCAGTGTTTTATAAAACAATTTTACTTTTTCTTCACTGTTTTCCTCAATTTTTTCTCCAAACGTAACCCAGCTTTTTTTTTAATTTTTGACTATTTCTTTAACTGTTATGCTCTATATTTTGTATCTTTCAAATTTTTGTTGTGTCTTATCTTGTATGTATTCTGTCGACATCTTCTTCTCTTTTATCTTAATTTTTACCTGCTTATTCCACCGTGGTGTCCGTTTCTCTTTGTCATTATTTCTTGTGGTCCCACATAATAGTTTTGCTGTTTTTATCATTTCTTAATTTTCTCGATTCTTCTTCCACTATTTCTGTCATCCTCCTATCCTCGCCTACTTTTAAGCTTTTAATTAGCTGATAAGTTTCTGCCAAATTCTTAATATTATTGAGCCTGACTGTATTTGTAAATTGTTAATTAGTCAAATTCAGATGTTCTTGAATCACACTTTTCTAACTTATCAATACCACTTGATGTTAGAGAAACTGTTGTAATGAGTGGTTATCTAGTTCGACTATTGACTAACTGCAATCCAAAAACTCGGTTAGTTAGGTGTTTGCCCCTTCTGGCGTAATGGTAATAAACCGGTCTTACGATTGCACAGAAAAGATTATGATTACAGTAGACATGAATGGAAGAGTGGAAAAGGAAGTAAGAAAATAATGTAATGTTAACGATTCGTATTGAGAAGGAAAAATAAACTTAAGTGCGAAACTATTGCATGAATTATGTCTAGATAACTTAGATATTATGAGCACATATTTTCAGGATATTCAGATACACAAAATTACTAGGGAAGTTAAATAAAGAGAGAAACAATCTATTATTAACTACACCATAGTATAAAAACAGAGCTAAAGTGGTTAGCGGATATAAGGGTAAAAATGATTTCTGGTAAAAATAGAATAGAATAATTAAAAAACAATAAAAGAAAACTTTTAAAAGGATAAAAAACATTAAGGAAAGACCCAAAGAAACAAGTAAAATGTATAAGATAAGGGAAAATACAACGGAAATTAGATAAACGGAAAAGCTGGAAAAT
Organism: Diabrotica undecimpunctata; assembly: GCF_040954645.1. NCBI lineage: Eukaryota > Metazoa > Arthropoda > Insecta > Coleoptera > Chrysomelidae > Diabrotica > Diabrotica undecimpunctata. The sequence goes on from NC_092810.1 coordinate 135,600,030, forward strand.
GAAGGACAATTGATTAGTATAGTACTAGAGAAATGGTAAAGATTTTAAACGTGCGATTATCAAAATACCAAAAGCGATATGTGGGACAGAAGAAGTAACTGATGAGGCAAACGGACAAACAGAAGGATGAAATGGAGAGGTAGCTATGAAAGACGTACGTGCAAAATAAAACACAACAAAAATTACAAAAGACAGAAAACAAAAGTAAAAGAAATAGTAGAAAATGTGCAAAAAAAATCTAAGCAATTGCTAAATGAAGATCGAGATGAAATAGCACTCAGAGTAGCCCAAAGAAGAATACGGTCGTTACTTGGACTGACTCTGAGAGACAGGGTTAGAAACAAAGAAATAAAAACAACAGGCGTCACAGATGTCATAGAGCGTATAGCATAGCTAAAGTGGAACTGGGTGGGCAATTTGGGTAAAATAAATGATGGGTGACGGACTCAAAAGATTAGTATACTGACCACGAGCAGACAGAAAAAGCAGAACGAGATAGAACTGGAAGAAATTAGAGGAGGTCTATGTTCAACTTTGGACGCATGTTGATACCGATGATCGTATGGATAGTTTATTTTAAACTTTATGATCCATTCTTATAACTGTATTTAAAGACAAATTAAGATACTACAAGAAAAATTATTTCAAAACAATTTTGTTAAAAATTTTTATAACGTTCTATACCATATTGTTTTACCAAACTTTGGTCTACTCTTAAATTGCCAACATTTCTTTAATGATTATAAATTATATACAATTCCAGTCAATTCACGTTCTATACGAAACCAATAAGTTTAGTATTCAGAGCACAAAGGCCAAGAGTTATTGACTCCTTGATAAAAATCGTTCACCTTTTTAAAGTTTAACATCGTTATACTCCATCTCCGACAGTTTCTCCCGTTTGGTAGTGAAAGTATATAAGCACAAAAAATTAATTTCCAGACTAATCGAAAGCGAGGAAAATATAATTTCCTGTTGTAAAGTCCTTTTTCAATCACTCTGTCACCCCATCCATCCATTTTAGGAAGGAGAACAATTTCAACGAACTCGTCTAAGTTCATTCTTTGACTTTTTCATAAATCCGTATTTTACAGTGCCGTACTCTTAAGAAAAATATAAATCAGACGGTAAGCAGTTCAGTGGATGTTATGCAATGAGTGATATATTCTTTTGATAGTAAAAGCAATGTTTCAGGAGATATTTTTTTATAACGTTTTCGTAACTATTACAGCATAGCTGTTTAATACTTTTTGGTAAAATATTATAATAGTTATAATTAAGGCAATTTTTATCTAAAAGACGTAATCTACTACTCTTCATTTTTTCGTAAGTACTGACAGTTTCGCGTATTGTGAATGTGAACATCAGACTTCTTCATTAAATGAGCCCGTTTTTTGTGAATTATAGTTAGAACTTTAAATATAAACAGAGTAGGTGCGAGCGTAATTTTTAATTTGATAAAGAAAGGTCTGCAGTGTTCTAGATAACTAATTCCTGCTAAAATCGTGAGAGCTTTCTTTCTAATTTAGGTGAGAGTGGAATAAACAAAAATATGTCATTTTTAATGTTTCAAAATTGACAGCCCTTGCTAGTTGGCGAATAACAAACAATGAAGTTGATAGCTTTTTCTTTAGTTGTGAGATATGAGTCGACCAGTTCAGTCGATTATCTATGATTATTCCCAATAGTTTAACAGTCTCTTTATTATCTGGATCATTATGTAAATTACTTGAAGATATAACCAAATTTTGCGTTTTATCAGAGTAAAGTTTTAGTTTGTTTGCAGCAAACCATGTGCTAGATTTAGTAGAAACTTCCTAATAAGCCATTTTTAAATCATCATTATTTTTTCGTGATATAACGTATGTCTTATCATCTTCAAATTGTATGGTTTTGTACGGAGATATGAAGTGGGCATATCATTGACATAAATGTTCTTCTTAAGGTGCCTTCTCCATTACTAAAGGTTGGCTATAACTACAGCAAATTGTTCTCTATCTTGAGCTGTTCTTAGTATCGAATGTGTGTCCATGCCTGTCCAGTCTCTTACATTCTTCAACCAGGACCATTTTCTTCTTCCTGGACCTCTTCTTCCTTCCACTTTCCCTTCCATTATAAGTCGTTGGAAGTTGTATTTTTATCCTCTGTAAATATGTCCTAGAAAAATCCGTTTTCTGTTTTTTACAATATTTAGGAGTTCTCTCTCAGTATTCATTCTTCTTAGCACCCCATTGTTGGTCACGTGCTCTGCCCAAGAGGTCTTCAGCATCCTTCGAAAAACCCACATCTCAAAGGCTTGACATAAATATTAAACAAAAAAGGTCCTAAGATTGAACCTTGTGGGACTCCATGTTTTACGGATAGAAAATCAGAGAGATGACTTTAGACACTACCCCCTGGTGTCTGCCACATAGATAAGAAGATATAAGCTTGAGAGGGATACCTCTGATTCCATAGTAATTTAATTTGTGGAGCAAAATGTGTGAAACGCAATTAAAAGCCTTCGACAAGTCGCAAAGAGAAATTGCTATGCGATTGCCGCGTTCAAGCCCCTCTTCACCCCGCTCATAACAATAAATACCCCGTTCGTAGTAGAACGAACACTTCTGAATCCATATTGTAAGTTTCTAAAGTAATTATTGGACTATAGGAATAAAATTTTTGTTTAATAACCTTTTCAATCACTCTCTCTAAAGTAGAAACAATGCCTATGGGTCTGTAATTGTCACTTTTTGAGAAATCACCTTTTTTGTAGCTAGGCAGTACTTTTGAGTATTTAGTACTTCCGGAAATACTCCAGTTAATAGAATTAAATTAATAAGATAAGTAAAAGGTATTTAAACTATTTGGCCTTTTCTTTCACGGGACGAAAAAAAAAGACTTTTCAGAGAAGGATAATTTCTATAATTGAAGAGGACATCGAGATTAATAGTGGGAAGAGATGTAATTATATTCTCTGCAATTGAAAAAAATTGATTTATTTCGTCTGGAGGTGGATCAATTTGTATCAAATTGGATCTTGTGTTGTTTCTTTTGAAATTTACTATTTTCCAGCAGACTCTAGGTTTATTATTGGAATTGAAATGAAAATAGACAGCAGAAGGGGTCCAGGGAGGAGAAGACACTCGTTGCTCCAAAACTTGCGGCAATGGTTCGGATTGTCATCTGCTGAACTATTCAGATCTGCCGTAAACAAAGTCAGAATAGCCATGTTGATTGCCAGCGTTCGGAACGGACAAGGCACATGAAGAAGAATTACTGGTTATATTTAAATTTTTGTTGATATTCTATGAACAAATAAGGATCCTTAGTAGCATCTGCAATGTGTTTAATAAGAGAAAGATTAGAACTGTAAGATCTTATTTCAATATTAAACCATTGCACGGGTGTTTTTTCAGCAGTTTGTCGTACTTTTTTAGTGAAAAATGTTTTAATATTAAGTCGTTATCAGTTTCGGTAAGAAATATTTTTTTGGTCAAAAAATCAGCATCATTATTAATATCATAGAAATAGTCCATATTTGTACTAGCTAGCGCACGTTTAAGCTTCTGTAAACCAAAAGAAGTAACAAAATGTGAAAATTTATATTAAAATCACCAAGTATGATCAGTTTGTCTGCTTTAATAAGCAAGGACGTTATGACATTCTCAAAATTCACCAAAAACAAGTCAAAGTCACCCTTACCCAATCTGTATACATTTATAATATTGGTTTTTATTAAAGGTACATAAATTGAACAAAACTCTGAACTTTGCTCTACATTGTATTTATTTAGATTAAAAGAAAAATACAAAAGATTTTCTTTTACATATACTGCAATTCCACCTTGTTTCTTTTTTAACCTACAAAAGAAATAAGCTAATGAACCTGAAGATGAAATTTTAAATTTTCTTTACTTTGCCAGTGCTGCGAAAAACATATGAAGTCATAGAAACTTTGATATACGAGAAAAGCATTGATCATATGACTGTATTTGAAATACACTGCAAGTTAACATGAAACATGTTAACTTGCAGTATTGTACAACTAACTTATCGAATTAGTTTATTTTGATAAAAGTTTGTAGAAGCTTCTATGTTTCTTCCTCCATCTTCTTTATGTGCTAAAAGTTTCCTTTGAAGTTAAATCTCCTAACTGCAGCTTCTTTTGGCCAAATATTAGGTCTGTAGGCTTCGTCAATTTTATCGAAAGCAAACGATACCTTATATGTGGAGTATTTGACAGTTCTTTGCCATTTCACCCAGTTAAAAGTGATATCGGGTACCGTCTCACCTAAAAATTTTAGAAGATCATCGGCTTTCATATCAACCCCTACGCGAAACACATGTACATGACCTTGTCTAGGAATGGTGTGTACAGTAGACGATTCGTTGCTTGCAATAATCGGTTTGTATTGGTTTTTTTTTCGATTGGGTATTCAAAAGTTCGTTATTCATGCAGAAGTTTATCATCAGTTCTCCATTTTAGTTTTTAAAATTTTTGTTATGTTTTTGCTTAAGTTTTTTTAATTGTATGGTATTGTTCATTTAAGACACTATAACGTTAGAATTATTTCATGCACTTAAATACGATTTACTCGTATTATAATTTTATTAAAAGCTTATAAATTTTAAAAAAATATGGAGACAATTTTTTGGTAAATAATAATTATGCTGTATTAAATAAAACAGCTTTTCTACAGAGTCATATAGGGTGTACCACTACAAGCGAGACAGTATTATATTTCGCAAAATTTACATTGGATCTAAAAACTAAAGAACACGTGTTCAATACTTACAATCTAAATCTAATCTACAAAAATCTATCGAAACACACCAAACACGACCCCCACACCTAGCCACTGAGGGGATACAAGTAACTTTAAAATCCTAAATTGGAACCCACAATTTTTGTGGCATATTTAAATTCTGTATTATGCAAAAGTAAGTAACTTTTATTTGTGACATTAGAGATAGATGGCCGATTTGTAATAATCGGAAAAATAATATTTTTTTTTATACTCTAGGCAAATTATGGAAACGGTCTAATATCTCGAGAAATACACTGCGAAATCTAAAACCAAAAAACACATGTTTAATATTTTTCAAAAATATATCTAATGTCACCAAACACTTCAAATTTGACCCAAACTCCACCTTCAGGGGGGGTGGGATTGGGAGGTCATGTTTGATGTTATGCGATAGATGTTTAAAAATATTGAAAAATGGTTTTTTCAGTTTTTTTATCCCATGTAAATTTCGCTAATTATTCGATGACCCCGCTTCTTCTGACACACTCGATATATTTCTGAAATACTGAATAATTAAATTAGAATATTTATAACGTAATTTGTTTTAAAAGTATTCGTTTAGTTACATTTGCATAACAATAAAGATCTTACCTATTATACTTCAGATAATTCTCAGGGCTTTTACGGGCCTGCCTTTCCTTATAAATCAAAATTCTCTTTGCTTTGGTTTACGTTAAAACCATTAAAATATCCTCGTTTGATATGAAAGGCTTTCTTGCTGTCTTGTTTCAATATATATGACGAATTTACGATAATACTCTATCTCTGATTTAATGATTAATAAATTGCGCACATTATTTATTTTGTACTAATAATAATTTAGTAGTGTTGATGTAAATAAATATTTTGGGTTTAAAACAAAATAGCTAAGCAAACTATTTGGATGCTTATAATCATTTCTTCTTTTTCTTCTATAATCTAATAACACTGTCGATTGTAACTCTCTCTCTCTCTCTCTCTACATCTCTCTTTTTTAGTTCTTTTCATAAATTTCTCGATCACATCCTTCCAACGATTTCTTTTCAATTCTTTTTCTTTCCAATTTTTAATATGACTTCTTTGTAAGTCTTCATAGACGCTGTCCTTCCATCTCTTTCTTGGCCTACTTTTTCTTCCTTTTTGTATTGGCTTCCATAATAGTTCCATTTTCTGTTCAATTCCTTTAATCTGTCCTGAATATCGTATTCTCTGTGCTTTGAATATCTTCGTTTCTTCTTCGTCTTCCTTCCTCTCTATTGACTATCAATTTTCACACCTCCATATACTGCTCTTTGTATTTTCCTTTCTCATCTTTTTTCTCCATTTTCGTGTCTTTCAAGTTTCTTCATTTTAATTCCATACTCTATTTTTGTAGTTTTCTTATTTCTATTGTCAGCATATTTAAATTCCAGTTTCCTATCATTTCCGAGCGTTCTATGTATTTCTTTTTTTACTTCTGCTATATTCCTTGTCTTTCGAAACACCTTCTCTTTTCCTTGTCTTATCTGCTTCGGGTATTGGAATCAATGTGGATAACAGTCATTCTTGAGGAATAATACCAGTATTGTATATGGCTTTAAACCTGTTTTTCTTTCAATCTATCAGGACCGATTTCACCCTCTATTTGTGGAAGATTATTTCTATTGTCAGAAAATAATGTATTTATATCTTTAGTTTATCTCTGTCCTTAAGTACTCCGATGTGGCTTTTCTTTCAAATCCCTGCTATCTCTTTTACTTTTTACTTAATGAGTTTAAAGGCATTTTTGAATCATGTTTTTAGAATCCTTTCCTCAAAAAGTCTATAAAGTGGGTCAGACCAAGCTGGGCAAATTACATGGTTCTTTAACAAACTAAGAGCAATGAGAGAACATGTCAATTTTTTAAGTGGCTACTACAGACAACATAAAACTGACAACAGCTTATAAATACTAAATGATTTTAAAAAACTGTATAAAAAGAAATAAAAAAGGCAAAGATAATTCTAATGATAGAGTAATCTTGACTCCAAAAAATCCTCCAAAAACCATGTGGAACATCATAAATGGACAACGAGGAATATCTGGGACTCTACATCAGGTTTATAACATCACTCCAGATGAGTATAATATTCATTTTTCTCAATTTGCCCACAACTTAATAAACGATATATTTGAATTAAATATGGATTTTTTGAAGAATATTAATGTAAATCCCTCAAAGAGCTTTTCCTTTTATGAAGTATCATTTAATCAGACTAGGGAAATCATAGACAGCTTAAAAAACAAAAAAAAAAGTTGTAACAATCATTGTAGAACACCGGGGGATTTTATTTCTCCTCCTGAAATGTTGCTTCCCTGCCTGTTACGGCAGTACCTTCGATCTGGTTCAATGATAATAAATAGTTAAAATGTGTTACCTTAAGTTGGCGATCACACTTCTCGGATTACACTTTAAAAAACACTTACGACTTGAAAAACTTTATTTTGCTTTAGGTAAACATTCTGTGGTGAAAACTGAGCGAATTATTTTTTATTAATCAAATATGACAGTGACAATGACTGATGTTTTTTCTAATAAAATTGAGAAGGGAGTACGTGATAATCTCGCAATTCTGTGCAAAGAATATAAGCAACATCTATCGTGCATTCTCGGGTACAACTCGACTTAAAACCAAAAGTAGTTGTTTGTTTTGAAAAAAGGGTGTTCGTTATTTGGACCATAATTTTAGGTTGCGCTACGCAACAATTATTTTTCTGAATTATAGTTCGATTTCAGGAAGGAAAGGAGCATAACTCTTGACATTCTTGACCTAGTGTCCCGCATCTTGGAATCCTTTCACAGAATGCAATTCAACACTTCTGTGATTTGTGACCTAAGTAAGACGTTTGATTGCATGGACCATGGGATACTCGTAAAAAAAATACAGGGGTATAACTTTTGTCCACAGAGTGTCAAGTTGATATAATCATACCCCGAGAACAATCTGTGAGGGTGTCTGGGGTGTTGTCAGGGGAGAGTTTTGTTAATATTGGTATTCCTCAGGGCTCCGTCCTTGGACTCATGCTATTTCTAATATATATTAATGACCTTACAAGCAATAAATCAAACGCGAGTGTGTGTAAGACACTCTTCGCCGATGACACCACAGTCTCCTGCTTAGCTGAGACACTTGAGGACTCCAGGTTTGCACTGTCGGATACTAAAGAGTGGTTTTATGTTAACAGGCTCCTGCTTAATTAAGCAAAGACCAACAGGGATGTTTTTGCTCTTAGGGACACCCAGGCTGAAAACGCAGATGTGACATGTGTAAAGTTCCTTGGAGTACACCTAGACCCCAAGCTTCAATGTGATATGTGTCTTTATGAAATTAGAATTTAAGATATTTTAATAGAACTATTGTTTTGCTTTTATTTTGACGTGTGTTAGGCTAGTGGCAAAATTACATCAGTAAATGAATATGAATTTGAATTTTTTCTACATATTAATGCTATCGTATTTTTTGTTATAGTTTTCTACCTACTACTTTTATCGTTGTATTTATATAATTGAAATTTTTATCTACATCAGTTACATTTTACGATTTTGCAGTAAGTTTTCTGATCTCTTTTAGTTTAGTTTCAATTGTAGAAACTACAGCATTGTGATCCGAGCCAACATCTGTCCCAGGATATGTTTTAGTACATTTGATGCTGTGCAGATGTATATACCCTTCGCGGAAATAGCGGAAAACAAAAAAAGAGTTTAGTTATAACTAAATCTTTGGCTTTGACAAAATTGAATTAATCAATCACCCCTCTAGTTTTTGTCACCAACGCCATAGTTTCCAATATGTTCACAATGCTACCTTGCCCTACCTTAACATTTAAGTCCCCCATTATAACCATAATATGTTAAGTCGTTGTTGCTGTCATTGCGCCTTCTTCTTCTTCCTATTGTGCCGTCTTCTAACGAAGGTTGGTGATCACTTCTTTAAACGTTTTCCTATCTTTTGCAACGTGAAATATCTGTTCAACTAAGAGGTTAGTCCAATCTGTGATATTCATCAGCCAAGATTTCTTCTTTTTTCCCAAGCCTTTTCTTCCCTCTACTCTTCCTTGCATGATGACGTATAGAAGAAAGTATTTATCGTTTTGAAGTATGTGGCTCAGATACGATGTTCTTCCTATTTTTATTGTGTTCATAAGCTTTCTGCCATGTCCAACTCGTCTTAATACTTTTTCGTTTGAGACTTTTGCCGTCCAAGGAATTTTTAGAATACGCCTATAAAGCCACATTTCGAATGCCTCTAATTTTTTGCCGGTTGGGCTTTCAGAGTCCAAGCTTCTACCCCATATAACAGTTGTGACCATACATACCATTCAACGAACCTCAATCTGATAACCATAATCAATTTCTTATTTGTAAACATTGACTTGTATTTTATAAATCCTTTTCGGGCTATTTCAATTATGAGCTTTATCTCTTGATCTTGATCTAACTGTGAGTTTATAATTGCTCCGAGGTATTTATACTTGTCGACCCTCTCTAACGGTTTACCCTCCAATGTCAGATGTATGTTGTCACCTTTTCTCTGTTAATGATTGCTATAAGAATTTATAAATCTATATTTTTTGCCATGATTGCGGTATCGTCTGCAAATCTTCTTCTTTCCCATAGTGCCTCCTCAGATATTAGTTGGGAGTACACCATAAATAATTGTGGCGACAGCGCACATTCCTGTCTCACTCCTCTGTGAATTTCTATTTGGTTTGTTTCACTATCTTCCACCCTTACGACCCCTGTTTGATTGTAGTATCTTATTAAATTAATATCCTTGAGATCTAGGTGTATGTGTTTTAATGCATATATGAGTTTACCATCTTGAACACTGTCAAACGCTTTTTGAAAATTTATATAACATATCAATACGTTTTTATTATATTTCCTGCATTTTTGTAATAGTATTGTCATTGTGCACAATGCCTCTCTTGTTTCCATTCTTCTTCCAAATCCAAACTGTGTGTTGTCTAATTGTTCTTCACATCTTTTTATATATACGCTGTTGAATAACTTTAAGTAGTTCGTATCTTCTAAGTTATTATAAAACTAACGATTTCATCTTAGTTTTTGTCTGCTATTGGGACGTAGACTTGTATAAGCTTTAAGATATTGCATTTAAGTTTTACTTACATTAACATTAGTAGGCTTGAATGGAGAGTGTAGTTAAGAATGGGATCTTTCAATTTTTTGAATATTATAATTCCAACTTTGTGGTGATGAACTCTTCTATCGTTTCCAGAATAATAAAACGTTCCGCAGTTTCAAGTCCGACATTTTGCAGATTCTGGCCATTGTGTGTCACTGATTCCTAATTATATTTATTTAGAATCTCATTTTACGTTCATTCTCCTTAATTAATATAGTACAGCAAATAGTTTTAAGTATATTAAATATATCATGTCATTAAATATTTTGAGTCATCAAGTTTAGCAGATAATTATTTATTTAATATAATATTTCCAAAGATGGAGAATGTTCTGTGGTATTTCCATTAAACTGTCACCTTTTTGGCAAACATTCGACAATTACAATCCAACTCGTGATCCAAGACAAAAGCTCCGTGCTCCGGAAGTATTTGTGGTGTATCGGTTTTGGTTGACATGTTTCATGTCTAGTTAAAAATACATCAGAGAAAACAACGGCAAAGTGTTCTCTAAAATACTCGAGAAACCAGAGACCCTTATATCGAAAATCCGCTTACTTGATATTTGAAGAATGTAAGGGTTATATCGGATATCTAAAATATGTTGTGAAAATAATAATTTCTATAAATAGGATTTCATTTTTACACCAATACACAGGCTTTAAATACGAAATTAAACCATTATTAAACCATGTAATAATAAATATGTATTTTGCTATTTTGCGGTGGAGAATGGTAAATGTCATTCTAAGTTATAAATAGCTCAAAAATGGAAGTTCATTTTTCAATCGAAATTAATTGATGTAATTTTTAACAAATAACGTATATATATATATATATATATATATATATATATATATATATATATATATATATATTAATGAAATTACTGAGTTCTCGGGAAGAACCGCGTTGAGAAATTAAAAATCGACGTTTCGGCACCCATTTTCGAGTCATTTTCAAGGAGGATACAGTTCCGTTCGAGTTCGGGGTCTTAATCGGGGGGTGAGGGGAGTAGGTTCTTCCCGAGAACTCAGTAATTTTCATATATATATATATATATATATATATATATATATATATATATATATATAGTGCTAGTCAAAAGTCCGTTCCCCCCCTCGTATCTTTTGAACGGTTTTACTTATAATAGTAAAATTTGAAGGGAGGTAATAAACAGACGTAGGCTTCGTAACTAGTCATAACAAGTGACGTAACAGTGACAGATGACGTTATAGCGCCACTGTGACAGATAATTTTAAATAGCACCTTATGGCAAGTGATACCTCGTTTGAAAGGTATTGAAAATACCTATTCAACCATACTAATTTTATTTAAGTTTAAGCTCATTTTAATGAATAAATAATAAATATTAAAACCTCTGCCACTGGTTATTTGTCAAAAAGTTGATATTTTTCAATTCTCTAATTGTTTGTACGTCAACAACAACTTTTTTGACAATTAACTAGAGAACGTTAGAATATTTATTAATTAAATGCGAAACCACAATTATTTTAATATACCTATTTAATCATTCTAATTTTGTTTGGATTTAAGATGATTTTGACGAATAAATAAAGAAAATAAACATTAAAATTCTGGTTTGACATTTAATTAATAAAAATTCTAACGTCCGCCTGTGGTTATTTGTCAAAAAATTTGACGTTTGTCAATTCTCTAGTTGTTTTTAGTTTGCAAAAGCGTTTATAGCTCAATATTTAGTTTCTGTTTCTACTTAGTTTAGTCAATTCTCTAGTTACTTTTAGTTTGCAAACGCGTTTATACCTGAATATTTAGTTTCTCTTTCTGCCTAGTTTAGTCAATTCAAGTTTAGTCAAGTTGTTTTTAGTTAGTTGTTCTTAGTTATTATTTAGTTTAAATATTGTGTAACGAGACGTTTAAATTTTTACAAAGGTAGAATGGTACGAACTGTAGCCGACAAAGTAGCAGCTGTGTTAATAATTGGTGAATGTGGAAATAATTTCCATGCAGCGGAACGTCTTTTTAATGAGAGGTACCCTGATCGCCCTACATCGAGAGCTTATTTGAGGAAGCTTTTTCGGAAGTTTAAACAAACAGGTAGTGTTCAAGATGTCAAACGATCTGGTCGACCAACAATTAGTGACGACAAAAAAATTAACATAATTTCAGAAATTGTAGTGAACCCTACTTCTTCTACAGCCCAAGTTGCATCTATCTATGGAATCAGTCAAAAGACAGTACACCCAGTGTTGGCTGAAAACAAATTTAATCCATACAAATTAAAAATTGTGCACCAACTTTCAGATGATCACCCCGACCGAAGACTAGAATTCTGTGAAAATATGTCTAATAAAATTAACCAACAGCCCAATTACATAAAAACAATTTGTTTTAGTGACGAAAGTACTTTTCTCTCAATGGAAATGTTAACACACACAATGTGAGGTATTGGAGTGATACAAATCCTCACGTCTTTCGTGAAACACATACTCAATTTCCAAAAAAAAAAATAAATGTTTGAGCAGGTAACCACATAGTTGGGCCTGTTTTTCTCAATACTAACTTAACCGGTGAAGTGTATCTAGAGATGTTACAAAATGCAATTAAACTATTAATACTTAAAATTCTGGAGGATAATCCAGATGAATTCGGCAACTTGGAAATAACGTTTCAACAAGATGGTGCTCCTGCACACCATTATGGTGCAGTAAGACGTTACCTAGATGAGAAATATTGTGGTAGATGGATTGGACGACGAGGTACGATAGAATGGCCAGCTCGGTCACCGGACCTCACACCATTAGATTTTTTTCTGTGGGGATACATGAAATCTAAAGTTTACGCTACAGCAACCGACAATATTGACATTTTGAAACAACGAATTGTTGAAGAATGTAGGGCAATTTCCCCCAACACATTTGAACAAGTACGGCAAAAGTTTAGAAATAGGATGCATTACTGTCAGGAAGTAGATGGAGCACATTTTGAACACTTACTATAAGAACTGGTTGTTAAATATTTATCAATTAAATGAGAAGCTACAATTTTAGTATTTATTTAATTTATTCATCAAAATGAGCTTAAACTCCAACAAAATTATTATGACTGAATAGCTATTTTCAGTACCTTTCAAACGAGGTACCACTTGCCATAAGGTCCCATTTAAAATTATCTGTCACAGTGGGGCTGTAACGTCATCTGTCACTATTACGTCACCTGTTATGACTAGTTGAGAAGCCTACGTCTGTTTATTACCTCCCTCCAAATTTCAGTATTATAACAATAACCATTCAAAAGATACGAGGGGGGAACGGACTTTTGACTAACACTATATATATATATATATATATATATATATATATATATATATATATATATATATTTGTATGTCTAGCGTTAACAGACCTTTTAGGCCCATTGGTGGATGAATAATTTTCATCGTTTTCTGTTCTTAGCTGTCTGTCAACTTCCAATCTCTGATTCCCATCTCTTTGACATCTTCCAGCACTTAAGCTCTTCATTTCTTCTTTGGTCTTCCTCTCTGTTTTTTTAGCCTTCTTCAGACAATATTCTTGACTTTTTTTTTACCTTCCAATCTTTCTACATGTCAGAGCCATTTTTACCTACGTTTTTACATTAGTTCGTCTTCTCTATTATTCATCTACTACTTTTCCACCAAAGATTCTGCAAAGTATCTTTCTTTCCTATGTTTCCAATCTATTCCGTATATTTAGCATTGTGGGTCTAATTGTCGTTTTGTTTACTCTTATTTTTGTATTACAAGGTCATATATATATATATATATATATATATATATATATATATATATATATATATATATATATATATATATATATATATATTGATTTGTTACCTCTCAGGGCATAAGGTTCCCTTTTTGGAGCTGGAAAATTGTACTTTTCCTTAAAAAATGTAATCCTTTATCATAGACCTAGTGTCTCATTAATTATAATGTTAATTACACAAATTATGTATTTTCAGGGTCATCTGACTTCATCATATGGCTAGTTTCAAATACTATATAGACGTTTTTCACTGAGGATGATCTTACAGGATCGAAAAGGTTTTAAAAATTTATAAATCCATTTTGGATATTTTTAAAAAAAATTTTATAATAAAATTGATTGTACATTGTCATTGTACAAAAAGAAGTTTTTACTTCATTGTAAGTTTTTTTAAACTGTGGTATACTGCCAAACACTGGGAATTTTCCTTTATATTTTAATTACTTTGTTTATGGCCCCAGCACATCTGTTACTTTTGGTCAGTCTCACATTGATTTTAGTTTCTTCCTTACATGTCTGCTCAATCAGGATACGTAAGTACATATATTCATCCACCTTTTCAAATTCTATCACTTATTTATCCTCCCCCTCTAATTTAAAGGAGCTGCTTTTGTTTATTCCTGTTTTGCTCGAGATTTTCATACACTTGGATTAATTGATATTAACTTTCAGTCCCATTTTAGAGCTTTCCTGAATTAGTCTTTTTGCCATACTTGTTTGTTTTTTCAATTTCTTGCAATAAGAACCACATCATCAGCGTACGCCAAACATTGGTAATCTTTATAAAAAAGAGCACCGGACGTATTTATCCCCCTAACTCTTTTTTTAAGAACTATATTGAATAGCAAGGTAGACAACAGGTCTCCTTTACGAATACTGTATTTCACTTATAAGTCTTCTGAGACTGTAACATTGCGTTTCATAGCACGAATGGATTTTCTAATTATTATCATTTATACCAATCTTACTATTTTTTCTGGTACTGGCAACGCGTTTCTATTAGGCCATCGTAGGTGGCCTTGTAATGAAATAAAACAATGAAAAGTACTTGTGCTGAAATGTAGTATGCATAGCAATTGATAAGAATTTGTTTTAACATACAAAATTGATCGGTTGTTGATCTTTCTTTGCGAAATCCTCTCTGGTATTCTCCTAGATTCTTCTCAACATATACTTCTAGTCGTTTTTGATTAGTATGGCAGCACCTTGTATATTTCATCTAATAAGGATATTCCTCATATAGTTTGCGCATTCAGTTCTAACCCCCTTTTTGTGTATCTGCATTATAATGGACTTATTCCAGTCTTGGGGCATTTCTTTAGCGTCCTATACTTCTACTATTAACTCATGAAGTTAGTTTCGTAAAGGTGGGATTTGTGACTTCTTTTAGTACTATTTGGGTTCAAGAACAATATAATTTTCTTCAGTAGTCACTCCTCTGCGATTTAGCAACTCTTCTATTTAGTAACGAAATATTCTTTACATCTTTCACATATTTCTTCTTCGTCCACTAACAGGTTTCCTTGCTCATCTTTTACACTCGTCGTTCTTTCCTGGTATCCAGTTCTAATGCATTTTACCTCTTTGTAGAAATTTTTTATTTCGTTTTTCTTATAATCTTCTTCTATACGCTTTATTTTATTATCCATACATCTTCTTATCCGCACCCCTGTGATTTTCTTTAACGTTTGTCCGTTGTTCGGTATACCTTTCTGGGTAGTCTTGTTTTTGCGATCTCAAACTTTCTAATCTCCAATCTGATCTTTTTTTTTAACTCTACATTCGTCATCGAACCAGTGGTTTTTTCTAAATCTTTTTATTCTTGGTATGTTCTTCGACGTTGTTTTCTTTATAGTCTTAGTTATTTTCAAGAACTTTTGTTGTGTGTTGCTTATAGTGGCACTATCTTGTTTGGCATAGCTTTCTTGTATATCTTTTTGGTAATCCTGTACTACCTCAAATTTTCGCAGATCTTCAAAACTCAATTTAGGTTGCACTTTCCAGAATTACCAGAATCTACGTCTGCCCCTCTGAACGTTTTTTATTTTTTGTTATTATTAATGAAGAACTTATATTAGAGAAAGTCGTATCTTATCTGATAAATAATAAGAACTACTTATTATTTTCATCCTATTTTCAATTAAAAATGTAATCAATCTTTGGCCATTATCATTTGTATTTATAGTTTAGTTTAGACACCTGTTTTATTTTTACATATTTCTTTTCTTTCAGCCTTTGCAATGGTTTCGCCTTTAATAATTTTAATATCTTTTCTAGGCATTTCTTCAGTCAATGACTCTAGTTCTTAAAAACATAATTAAAATAAAATTCATCTCTTACTTCTTCTCCTTTTTTTTCCGTTGGAGCGTGTATATTATCAGCAATATTATGTTTTTGTTTCCTTAATTTTAAATGCACATATTGGGTTAGATTTTGTTACAAATTATTTTACCTGTTCTATGTCTTCATGTACCAGAAACCTCCCTTCCCCGAATTCCTGTTATCCTCCACTTGTATAAAACGTATATGGGCTGATTCTTGCTATGATGTATATTTTATATTTTTTAAGTTCTTTCACGAGGTTAATTAATGCGTTCTCCTCGTAAACTCCTCGTATATTTAATGTTGCAATATTTAGGTACCTAACACGAATACTCATTTTCCTGCTTATCGCTAGGGTCCGTCGACATAATGGGTCCTGTGATTCTTTTTCTACTCCTATATGTTGTTTTTTGGGTCGATATTTCTAGAATTTTCGATTCTAAAAGTACCATTTCTGTTCCATTTCCATTTTATGCTATCCACATTTAGTTTTTTGTACTCTACCTTCACGTTTTTATATTCAGCTCTTAATTCCCTACCTTTATTTACAATTTCCTTTCTCATTCGTCTTTCCTTTTTGGTCACCTCATTGTTGATGAAGATCTCTTTTCCAGTAAGAAATCAGAGCTTGATTTTTTCTTTCATTACCTTATTTTTGCGCTATAGTCCTTTATTTGTACCAGACATATATTGTTTCTTAGCTTCATTGCATACTCTATTTCGACATCCTCTTTTAACTGCTTTTGTATAAAATCTCTTTCGTTATTTTTTAAGAGTGTTTAATATTAATTGTTATGTGTTATTTCTTTTTATCTGTTTTTCAACACTATCTGATTTGTTTTTAACCTGGGTTAATTTGTTTTTTATTGTTTCCAATTCTTCCGTTATCTGTTTTATAAAATTTTTCAGCGGTATCACCCCTTTTCTGAATTCCTTATTTTCTTTTGTGATTTTTTTTAATTCTTCCATCATCTTCTTAAACATATTCCTAACGTTGTCTTGATCCTCTTCATCTTCTTTCTTTGGTTTTCGTTTGCTTAGTTGACAACGAAGTTGACAAACTCCAGTTCTAAAGTTCAGGTGTAAAAATATTTTTTTCGAGTAGGGACTTATAGTTCCCGGTTAGTAATCCAATTACATCGGCATTTTGCAATATAATTCAATAGTTTTAAGTATGTTTTCTTAAATACAAACCCAACTACTGGTTTGGTTTTGCGGATGCTTACGCAAGTACTGCAGCCGGATGTAGGACTGAGTAGTCTCAAAATCCATTTGGATTTTTAATTTAATTTTTTAATGTATTATACCACTCTTAACAGAAGTTTTCTATTTCATTGTTCTAGTTTTTTTTATATATCTTCTATTTTATTCACATTTCACGGTAAACTTCGTTAAAAATGGCAATTTCTACGTAAAAACTAGATCATATTATCACTGCTGCCATCAAATTCTTGTATATCGAAGAATTGAAATTATTTTCTTAGGTTTTCGTACATTAAGCGTGATACACTTTAGAGAAGAACACACTAAAAAGATTGCAAATAAAACAAATTTTAAATAAGTCAACTAAATCAAAAGTAAATTTAATCTACAAGTAAATAAACTAAATCATCGACAAATTATAAACCTAGATATTAGTATTTTACAAGCGGTTAAATCTATAGCGGAACAGTGTTCCAAATAAGGAGAAAAATATTTGGTGTGTATTTGGATAAAAAAGGTTTAAATATTTCGGCTTATTTGCTGCTCCTGACGCTTGTTTGCTGTTACTGACAGTTCCGGATCGTTTTGTATGCTAACAATCTCAAAAGGTGAGAATAATACAATGGGGAGGTTAGGGATCAAGATTGTAGCATGCTTGGATGCGGACCGTGAAAATAATATTAAGAGGTCGATTGGGTTTTTTGGAGTATCGGGGTGTGTCGAAGTCAAAAATATTTGTGCGGTAAAGATGATAATATTCGTTTTTATTACTTATTTTCTCGGCGCATCAACTTACGTGGCTATAATAACACTATAAAAGCAAACTTGCTCACTATTAAATAATGATTAAGTTAGATTTTTTCTTTTATAAACATTTACCTTACACAAAACGTGATATTAATATAAATTACACTTGGCAACTCTGGAAATAGTACTGTCAGTTCCTAACTGTCACTTATACTGCATAAATTGCACTAATTTAATTGACATTTTTAAAATAAAAGTTAGTATAACAACAAACAAATCTAACAACAAATGTGTTTAATAATCTGTGTTTTCTCCAACTGCATTAAATTATTAATTTTATTTTGAGGCAATAGGATCCACAGTGTTAAAATATCTTAAAGACCTTATCTAGTATAAACATTATGCAGATGAGGAGTAAGCCATCTCTGAACCATATCCCATACATGATCGATGAGGTTAAGATCTGGCGACTGTACTGCCTGTAGTAAAAGTGCAATATCCTGATGATGAAAATAATATCTTACTGTTCCTGCAGTATTTAGCCTTGCATTGTCCTACCTGTAACTTATATTAGGACCTGCAACAGTGACAAATATAAAGAAAACAGGTTATAAAATACGATCAATATAATGATATCAATTTAAAGTGCCTTCCACAAAAGAGAGAATAGTTCGACAATGAATTTTGTTATTTTAAATGTCTATATTGACCGAAGTATCGGTCGTTAAAATCTTTTATTGATTTTCGATAGCTAGAATCTAATAATTGGCGAACAATAGTATTGCCAATATCCGAGTGTTGCAATTCATTTTTTAAATAAATTTGGGAAGAGCCGTGTTTTTAAATTTTTATTGATAAGTCAGATAAATCCCGAACGCCCATTTTTGTCCACTCTAAAGAAATAGTTTCATTCTTTGAAAACACTAAACATGGAAAACAAAACAAAGAATATAGTTTATCACACCCACACAAGTAAGTTTTTTTTATTGTTCAACTTTAAAACAACGTTTAAACTTTTTGTTTGTTATGGCACATTCTTATAGCAAGTTTATTTTCGGTCGAGGGGGTCCATTCTTTGTTACAAGAAGTCGATCTTCAAAACTATTTGCGTTTATTTTATGAACTCCACTGAGTAAGGCTCCATTTTAAAACTACTAATATTAAGATTGAACTAAATCCCATAATAAAAAATATCAAACTGTGAATCGAAACGCTCCAGTCTCTTTGTGCAATGCACAAATCCTCACTGTTTTAAATAGTCGAATAGCTGGTATCACGAATTTTAATATCTCTCTTTCTAACTACAGGGTTACAGGGTCTACTGCTTGAGTTCAACTTGAATTCCGTACTTGGCACGTGCATCCAGCGGCGAAGTATATGAATAATAAATAAAGTTATATCTTAATGATACTGATACGAGGATATATTGATATTAAACTAGCCTTTGATAGATTGCGCTACTTGATACCGAATTGGTTTCGGTGTTGACATTTGCCATTCATGAAATGACATCTGTCAAAATTTTAAGTTTTAAAAACAATTAGTTTGGTTTTTACAGCCGTCAAAAGCAAGCAAATTTTGTGTTTTCGGAGAAATGGAAAAAGTCAAGTATAGTTCGGTGATTAATTTCCTCCACAAAAAGGGTAAAACGAATGTGCAAATCAAAGCCGACCTGGACAAAGTTTATGGTGAGGTTGCACCTTCGTTAGCAACAGTAAAATTTTGAAAATCTGAATTTGTTCGTGGTTGTACGAGTGTTTTTGATGATGAGCGTCCCGGGAGGCCAAATGAAGTCACCATGCCGGAAATGATCAACAAAGTCCATGACATGATAATGGTAGATCGTCGAATTAAGCTCCGCGAGTTAATAGAGATACGAAACATTTCCTACGAATGCGTACACATCGTGTGACCACTTCGGAGACGCTTTTGGCGATGATACGGCGCGATCCAAAGGATGTTTTTGCCGATTTATCACCGTTGATGAAACCTGGGTGTATTATTACACGCCGGAAATCAAAGAACAGTCGAAACAGTGGCGCAAACGCGGCGAAGGGCCGCTGAAGAAGGCAAAGCGTGCGCATTCAGCCGGCAAAGTGATGGCGACTGTTTTCTGGGATGCAAAGGGCATCATCCACATCGACTACATGGAAACAGGAAAAACAATCAATGGTGAGTACTACGCATTATTATTAGATCAATTCGATGCCGAATTGCGTCGAAAACGCCCCGGTTTGGAACGCAAAAAAGTGTTCTTTCACCAAGACAATGCACCGGCTCACCGATCGGCCGTCGCCATGGCAAAATTACACGAATTGGGCTATGAATTGGTTGAACACCCACCGTATTCCCCAGATCTTTCCGCCAGCGATTTTTTCCTGTTTCCAAACCTAAAAAAAATGGCTCGGACTACGCCGTTTCGCAACAAATGATGAAGTCGTCGCTAAAACTTCGGCCTATTTTGAAGAACTCGAGCAAAAGTACTATTCAGATTGGATAAAAAAATTGGAACATCGTCTTAATAAGTGTATCGAGCTAAAAGGGGACTATGTTGAAAAAATAAATCGATTTAATTCCAAAAAACTTGTTTTTTCTATCAAAGGCTAGTTTTATATCAATCGACCCTCGTATTTATGAGATTAAAAATAATATTTTAATAATACTATATTACTTTAAGATTAAAAAAAAAACCTATTTTATTGAAATTTTATTGAATGTTCACTGTACAAGTAAACCAATGGAGAAACCACCCCTGCTCATACGAAAACCTTTTTGCTCATCTGCTAAGTTTATTTTAAGATTTCAACTATCAGCTTTATAATCAAAAAGAGTAAAAAAATAATTTTATTCTCTTATCCTTTTATGGTTTTTAGTCGTGTATATATTTAAGATGTTACGATCCAATTTTTTTACAAACATAAATTTCGTTTCATTTGTGTTTAGTGATACTATGTACCCCCACTATCGTCTTACACATTTTATGTTTGTATGTACTTAATATTAAAAGCTTGTGACTGTGTTTTTTTATCAATATAGAAATTATTTTTTTAAATAATCAAGTAAAATCCATTAATTCTATAACCTTGAGACAAATATGTTTTTACCAATTAGAATATCTTTATCTACCTAGTTTAGCATCCAGATGGAACGGTCTCCATGGCACCATCATTATAATATATGAGTGAGATGCGGCGCTTTTAAGTATTTTAAAGTAGCGTTATTAGGATAATGCTACTACATCACTTTAATGTAAAAAGTTTAGAGATGAAAGTACTTTGTTTCTCAAGCAAAAATTTCTTTTAGATATTATACCTAATGGATAAAAGTGAAACGAGACTTAAATTATGGATATTTTGTGTAAACCAGTTTCTCGAGAGTCATTGATTTATCTGCTCCTTTCACTTTTAAGCGTCTTATTTATTTTTTATAATTAGTCCTGTAACTTTTTGCATTTCTTTACTGTTTAACTTAAAAGCAATTGGTCGACTTTTGTTTTTGTTTTAATTAGTGACTTTAGCAATTATATATTAACTCTTTCAGGAAGGTTGACCGATATATTGGACAGAAAGCAAATGGCCACATAGACTACTGACCGATATATATATATATATATATATATATATATATATACATATATATATATATATATATATATATATATATATATATATATATACCACCATGTTTACCTATCTCCAACGACCACTGTATGATTAATCAGCCAAAATTTTAAAATGAAATTGGCACGTAGATGACTGGCGGATATATTGTATTTGCTAATTTGCCACACAGAGGAGTGCCCTTTATATCAGTTACCGACCGATATATGTGACACTCGGCTAGAGGGAAAATTGCGCACGCAGCATATAGATTACTTAAAATTTCCGGTCGCTAGGTGTTTCAGTAGCAATTAAAATGTCATGCAATGAGAACGCCGGGCCTTCGCGCAAAAGAATTAAAATTAACCCTCCAGAAGTCGCGGCTGATCTGAGAGATACATTGAAAACATTTTTATAAATATGTGCATCGTATAATTCTACGGCACTCTCTAGCGTTATATTTATGTCTTAGGAGTGGGGAAACACACAACGTCAGCTTTACAGGTTAGTATACAAATATATGAACAAAGTAATGGACCATACTTCAGAGAATAAGTTAATAGTATACATAAAAACCTTATAAGTAATGTAGATTAGTTTCTCGTTTAATTTTTTAGTCATTATTGAATATTTTTAAAAGTTTACAAAATAGCAATTAACACATTCACTTCCAATAAAATAGAAGTAATGAATACACAGATTATAAAAATACTAATCAACAATTTCTGACCTTTTTGTAATATTTTTGAGTTCATTAATCACATTTTTTTAATAAAATATAAATTTGTTATTAATGCTTAGTAATGCATATAATTGTATTTTTAGGTTTCATCTCAAATCAACCAAAAGCCGAAAGTTTTATGATCAGAGATACTACCGACTCCAATTTAGTGATTTATCCTCTTATAGGTAATAGTAATTAATCGGAATCAAATTCCGAGATATTTTTTTCGTGCAATTCTTGTATTCAAATATCTTAGATCTAAATATCATATTATTAAATACGGTAACATATTTTTTTTCTATTTCTACACAGTATTTCGATTGTGATTGTGTAACTTTGTTAATTGAACTAATTTTTGGCCAAGTATGTAGCGAATTTGACACAGCGTTCAGTTAATTTGAAGTTATTAAATACATTAGTTGTAAAACGAACGAATTTCTTTTATTTCGTACCGTATATTCATTTTACCCTTTAAAATATTATTTATACAATTTATATATTTATATATATTTATTATTATCTCGTTCAGGTACAAATTGTTATTTGATTGTATTAATTTATCTTTATATATTATGTATATAATGTTGTATTTTTAGTGTTTAACGCGGGATATAATTACTCCTTGCTACTCTTTTTGTTTCTGCCTAGTAAGCATCTATATCTTTCTCGTGTTTGTCTTACTTTCTTCCCGTTCTTGTTACTTTATATCTTTCCCGTTATCTCTCATCTAATTTTCTATCCTTTCTCGTATTTACTAGGTTTTCCTACTTTTTCAAAAATAGGGTTGTGCCCAAAAGTTTCTTCTCTTACGTTTATTTACCTCACCCGCGAATCTCTTGTTGTGTTACTCTGATAGACTACTAAGCTCTGTCGAACCCTGACCTAGACACCTCTACTAGACTGAAGCCTGGACCGTAGTACCCTTGTTTGTATAACCAACATCATAACAATGATCAGAGCATTTTTCATCTTCCACTAGGCACACTTCTCTATAGCCTAACAGTGGCATTTATTATATTATATATATATATATATATATATATATATATATATATATATATATATATATATATATATTATTATATATTACGCTACACTTTTAATCAATGTGCATCTTGTGTTGCTACGTTTTAATCAATTTGTTTCCTACATTTGTTATACTCGCGCAGTGACTAAATTTAGTTGACATCATATGATTTTTTTATAGCTACCCAATAGCAACCCCTTTACTTTTGATTGAATAAATCATAGTTTAATAAAAATGTATTGCAATTTTTTAGATTTTGTTTAAATCTTCTAAATAACTAGTCATAATAATTATTGTACAGTAGTTTAATATTATTTATTATTTAGTTAACCACACCTTCTGACGGCGTTTTAATACACTCGTTAATATGCTCAAAGCTTCTCCACAGACTTGATGGTAGTAACCATAGAATAACCGAACACACAGTGTTCGGTTGTTCTCTGGTAGTAACCGAGAAAATAAAGTTTAACGTTCAAGTTGCATCCCACTTTTTTATAATTTTCGACCATGTTGAAAACAATTTCTTTGTAGTTTGGAGATATGTTGTTTTAAGGAAAACCGTCTATGACTTTTACGAAAGAACTATATGCTTCAGATTCATCCTGGGTCATCGTATTCTGGAACAATCTGTTTTATTTAAAGGTTCGAATTTGAAGACCTATACAAATTCCTTCTTTAAGTTTAGCTTTAGAAAGTGCAGGAAATTTGTTGCACGGTTTGGATTTTTATATCAGTCATCATGTTTAGGGCATTTGTTTGGGTATTTAAATCAGTCACCTTGTTTACTTAACGCTGTGAAACTGCTTCATTAATTCTAACTTTATATGAACGAAAGGAAAAATAAATAATTCTGGGTCAACTAATCCGATGTCGTTAAGTTGACGGCACCGGCAGTGTTGCTATTGAAATGAAATAATCATAATATTTTACTTAAATATCTTCTACCCATCTATCTATTTTAATAAAATAATTTTAATAAATGAACTTTTCAAAGCAGCCGTCTCAAAAGTCCGAATAGCTATGATAATTGCCGACCTCCGCCGCGGTGATGGCACTTAAAGAAGAAGAATATAATATTATACTTCTAATAATAAGGTATCTCTTTGCTCTAATACAAAATATCTAACAAGGTTTTTTCAATTTTGTGAGAAATCTTGATGTAATGAGCTTAAACCAAATTCACATTCAGAACCAATGTACTCCTACTAGCTAAGGACACTATCAAACTCAAAATACCAAAAATCATGTCGGCCTGTGATAATAAACTAAAACTTCCAACGGTTTCGTTATCGCATAAAATTATGTAAAAATATTACTAAAATACACATTACTCTTATTGCTATTAATATATAAGAGTAATTTTATGTTCATGGACTACATATGGAAAGCGGTACACTGCAAAGTTTGCAAAGTTCAACTTTGCCAACGCTTGTAGGAAAATATATTTTAAGTATATTTAACCTTTAAGGTCACTGTTAAATTTAGCATTAAATTAATTTAAACTGGTAGTTTAAACATAATTTAATAAAGGACAAAATTAGATTCATTTTATTTCCAATAAAATTTGTTCATCGCGAGAAATTTTTCCAGTGCGGTATAAATATTTTGTAGCTAAATTCTTTTATCTTCTGTCACAGCCAGTGCATTTATTGTTTGTGTTTATACACAAAGTGAATTTTACCTGTTGGTGTCCGAACCGTTTATTATATAGTAGTCCTTTGTTGCTTTTAATAATTACTGTCAAAACTGCGGCAGACTTTGATGTCCGTTAAACTAGTATAATTGACAAACCAAATAGTGGCATAGGAAAAAAGCGTTTGTGTCGTTTTATCTCCTGAAATCAAATTATTTTTATTAAGCAAATAGACACTGTTTAAATGTTTTGTATTCTGTTATGATATATGTTTTTACGTTCTCTATAACGCAACGCAACAACTTCTTTATTTTACATTTCCTTCCTGTTTTCCTCTCTCTTTCTCTCTTTTTAAATACTTTATATTAATATAACGATCTTTTATTTTTGTATATTGTCTTGTTTTTATCCTAAAAACCAAAATAATTCTCGCTGAAATTCCACCTTTTAAATTCTATTTTGTCTACTTTCATCTTATGAATAGTGTGGAATCTGTCGACCACCATTATTTTTGTCTTACCTTTATTGATTTTCAGACAAACTTTATTGCTTTCGTACTTAACTCTTCGCAGAAGATTAAACATTTCTTGCTCATTTGCTGCTATAACTTTAGTGTCATCAACAAATCTTAAATTGGAGATTTTCCTACCAGCCACTGTTACTCCACCGGCCCATCCATCTAAAGCCATCCTCATGACATGTTCACCATAAATATTGAATAAGTCAGGTAACAACATGCATCCTTGTCTAACACATCTCTCGGTCTTAAATTGGCTTAAGAACTTCTGATCTAGTGGTACTATTGCTATATTGGACTGGTACAGATTTTTAATAAGTGTCACCAGGTGCATTGGTGTGCCCATTTTTAATAAAATGAGCCACAGATTTATCCAGCTTACACAATCTAATGCCTTTTGGTAGACAACGAAGCATATAGTCATAGGTACTTGTAATTCTCTAGACTTTTCAATGAGGTGTCTCAGGTTCAGGATTTACAGGTTCCCCTGTACCTTTACCTTAACAAACGCTGTTTATTTCTGAGGCATTTGGTAATGTAGATAGATTTTTAATCTGTTTTGATGATATGCAACAAGATTTTACTAGCATGTGACAGTGTGCTCTATTTTTCACATCTGGTAGTAGTTCCTTTTTTGTGTAGCGGGATATAAGTTGAGGTACACCAATCAGATGACCATTTTCCTGAATTCCAAACAGCGATACAGATAGAATGGATGATACGTTAATATCTTATAATAACGTATCATCCATATCCATCCTTAATATCTTAGAATATAGGATATTAACGTATCATCCATTCTATCTGTATCGCTGTTTGGAATTCAGAAAAATGGTCATCTGATTGGTGTACCTCAACTTATATCCCGCTACACAAAAAAGGAACTGTGAAAAGTAGAGCACACTGTCACATGCTAGTAAAATCTTATATCATAATTGAGCTACATTAATAATATACCTTTTATAAAGGAATTTTGTAAATAATTTTTTTGTAATATATGGTATACAGTGAGCTACAGGAATTTAGTTTTATTGTTGACCAGAAAATAATCTACTTGCATTTTGACTTACTTTTTATTTGATTTAATAAATTTTGTCAAAATTAATGATTTTTATAAAATTCTATCGTTAATTTCTTTTAGGACTATACCATCTCAAATATTTGCCATAGTAAATGTTTGTATATAACAATACATTCCTCGTAAAAAATATACGAGTATACTATTCGTTAAATTACTATATACCATTTTCAATTAGGGTACTATCTGGCTTGTTTGTAGCAATAACTTGCTTAGTTTTAAGTAGAAGTCTTTTTAGTATACTTATAAAATATGTATATACTTTTATATTAAATATAATTAATTAATTAGTAAACATCATCATATACCTACAATACACTATTAAAAGTATAGACAAACCAAAATCATTACGAACTGATATATCCCTGAGTACAATTGCCTGTTATTTCCCAAAAACGAGACAAAGGAAGTTTACAACTATAACAAATATTCAAATTGTCAATGAAGGGCCGATTGTTCAAACGCTAATCAAAACTTGATTGTAATCATATATTTAATTACAATTAAATACGTCAGAGCAGCTGTCAAAATTATTAAAAATTGCTTATTATTATTATTGATTTGTAAATAAAAACATGAAATTAACATCAGAAAGAGATTACGGTTTATTTTAAATTAAAACGAAAAATAATAAAATTGAATAAAATAAATCAGTCAAAATAACCTCAAGTCTTGATTAGCGTACGAATAATCGGCCCATAATTTATTAATTGAATACATTGAGCTTTCTATTTTACCTAACAAAACAAAAGATTTTTCTTTAAATTAAAATGCTAAGAAGATAATGGAAGCATTTACTAAGACATGTGGTACTGAAATAATTATTATATTTAAAATAATATGTTTTCTTGAAATATATACCGTTCATATTTAAAATACGAAATAAATATGGAAAATACATATCAGAATGAGTGGAGTATATTGGAATTTATTCGACTAAATTCAAAATTTAATATCAACTTTGATTACTTACTATTGTCTAGGGATTATGGCATCACATACCTGCAAAAATAATGTTATAATGTAATTATTTATGTATTTACGAGAGATTTGGGACATGTTCAATAATAACATGCATGGTGCAACACTCAAAATTGTGCACGATACAATAATAAAAAGTTATTGGAGCTATTGTATACAAAGTTTTATTGACGCTATCGAAATTGGATCAAGTGCAGTTTTATTTTGTCAATAAAATTTCTATGTAAATTAAAGTGATGTAAAAAATGTGATACTTTTTTACAAGGGTGGCTAAGCTCCTTGATAATCTGAGCCATTTTGATCCATAATTAAATACATATTGGAAAAGTATGCAGAAAATGTATTAAAAAAATTTTATTATATAAATTATATTTATTATATTTTATTATATAAGTTAATAGTTATTTAACCAACAAGTGTATTAATAAGGGCGATTAACAATTGAGATATATTAACGCGCGAGCGAAGCGAGTAGCAATGTAGAGAAGGCTAATAAATTTACTAAAAATCTCGAGATAACATTTAAGCCAAATAAAGGTGATGTGATAACACACTTAAGTGGGAAAACTTCACACATGAAGAAGGTGAAATTTAACTACTCATTTCAAAAAAAGTATCCAATGAAAACGAAGCAAACATCAATTCCAGAAAACCACCTGAGCTTGATTTAGTAACTGGGAAAATCTTAAAACAACTCCCTAGAAAAACCATATCTTCTAAAGAGGAGAACACATATAAGCGACCACGATCGCATTCGCGTCCACGATGCGATGGCAATCTCTGTTTCTGTAGACAGCGAACACATCGGACCGATAGCGACCTGCGATTTCAAATACAGGTGGAAATATAGTTTATAAAATGTGCTATTTTCAAAAAGGATTGCAAAAATTTAATAAAATGTATGCGTAGGCTCTATTTTTTCCCTTTACAAATGCAGATATTTATGCAGACTATTTTAAACAACAAGAAAAATTTTATAAATTGTACCCGGAACTTCGCAGAGATAAGAATAAGAACCGTTTCTTTGCATATTTTAGAACAAATTTTGAAAGTTTTAATGAAATTTTAGATCAAAGAAAAATCACCAAACAAACAATTTTTAGGAACCAGTTGATATTACAGAACGATTTTATTTCTAATACGTACGTTTGTGTAATGTGAGTCGGATATGTCGAACAATGTATCATATTTTTCACAATTTCAATAAGTTTTTTATATCCACTTTTATTTGCATCGACACGACCAGCGATAAACGTAAACTACTGCGTTCTGAACGCCAAATTAATTTATATCGCCGCGATTGCCCTCAGAACGCTGCAGAAATTCCTTTGATCGCTAGCAGGTCGCGACCAGTATCTGCAGATTCAATTCTTTGTTACAGACGAGTCGAATCGCGGTCGCCATCGTGAACACCATCGCGTCGTGATCGCTAAGGTGTGTTTTCCTGTTTAATGCCACGTTCAGATTAAGATACATTCCCAAGATATGGAAAGTAGCAGAGGTCATAAGGATCTTTAAGTCTGAAAGGCTCCCAAATTCAGTCTCATCGTGCAGGCCGATTTGCTTACTGCCTGTAATTTTGAAGCTATACGAGAAGCTATTGCTGAAAGGGCTGAAATGAAACCTCTTATAGACTTCTCAAGATTACAACAGACTTTTTTTGTTCATAATGATCAGAAACTAAAAAAACTTTGTCTGGGCGAAAAAGTTTGTTAAAGTTTGTTCAAAAAAATTTGAACAACTTTTTGCCTAGAGGACCTCTTGAACTCTCTTTTGAGGTATCTCATAAAAATGAATAAGCAAAAAAATCTCATGGGAATCTTTTTCCGAATGAACCCGAGCTTTTCGTCTTGTCTATTAATTAAACTAATAGAAAAGTCCTAATGCGGATAAGATAAAAAAAGTAATACATGGCTAAAATCTCTACGAATATGACTAATAATAACGATTATTGCTAGAAACAATACACACGAAATAAAAAATAAAATTATTCTCTGTTGAAAATCATATAGTATGAATCCATTTTAATATACCCTAACGAAGAAAATAAAACCAAAGAAATGTCTGTTACATTTACGCATCTCAAATCATATAGGTAACGAAAATTTATACAAATTTTATTGGGTAAACCGCTCTTATTGGCGATTGAAAATCTTTATTTTCTTTCGTAAATTGAAGATAAGGCATTCAAATATAAAAGAAAAGAACTGATGGAATAGTCCGGTCAGCAAAAAGAGTTATTGTAGGTACTGGTATGAAAAAAATGTCGTGCATCCTAAAATGTAAATAAATTATATGGTAAAAATATAAAGCATCTAAACCTTACAGAAACTAGTTGTTTTACATAAAAAAAAGACAAAAAATACAAAGAATACTCATTTAACTACATTTTTTCACGATAGCTAGTACATCGTTTATTCTGTAAACAGTATTTTAAAGTGCATCTTCTTTTTCTTCCGTCTCTTTTTCTATATTTTGGGATTAACGCATTTGTTGCCTTTTCCGGCATAAAACTTTACTTTATAAGCGTTTTACATTTCTGCCAATTTTGTGATTAATGTCTCGTGTGTTTGTCGTAACTTGTGTACCACCCGAGGAAATTAAACTGATTTAGTTTTTTATAGTAGATGATCAACAGTTACTATTTTTCTTCTTATAAAGTATTTACCTTCAAACGCCTTAACTTTCGCCTTTCTTGTCGATAATTTTATAATAAACTTTTTACACACTATATACAGTTTGTAAATGACCCTATGCAGTCCACTCTTTTAATTTTGAATTATCAGAGGTGATCATCGCCAAACATATTGTTTGTATCTGTCTATACTGATACACACATACCTGTCTCTCTTTCCATTATGTTCCTTTTTACTATCCATCTGTTGCACTCTAACATCGTATGTGTCACGATGTCCGAGTATCCGCAGTATAGGCATTCATCCGTGTCAGCCTTTTTGAACCTAGAGAGGTAGTCCCTAAAACACCCGTGTCCTGTGAACACCTGCGTTAGCAAATAATTCAGTCGCCTGTGGTCACAGTTCACCCAATTTCTCATGTTCGCGATTAGCATATTGCTCCATTATTCTTGTCATCTTTTAATTGACTTTTCCCTTTCCTGTCTTCTTTCGGCCACAGTAAGGTCTAGGTATCGTCTCTCAATACTGAGTTGAAATACCCAATACTGAGGTAAAAAGCCGTATAGAGAAGATTGCGTGGAAGATTGGTGCGATAAATAGACAACAACGGCTGGAATTGAAGAGGTGACTGGCGACAGAGATAAGGAATGACGGGATTTCTTTAAAGCTGAAGTACTATTAATAACGATATTGACGATTAATAACTCTACGATGTTACAATGTACTTTACTCGTATATATTAGTAAATATATATTTGTCCAATATAATTGCTCGAAAAATGCAGGTTAAATTTTAAATACTCTCATTAATTTCAAGGCAATCATTGCCTTTGATTCTACCACTCTCGCCACGAAATGTAAAATATAACTGGTTAAAGGCGTGTACTTATAAACATTTATTATCTAAAGACTCTAGAATATTCTAATTGGGTGAAATTTTATGAAAACACGTTAACAGGATATTTAAATTAGCTGTTTTATATTCAGTATAGGTCGCCGTAAATTGATTTAATATTTATTGCATTTTCATGGTTCAGTCTCAGGCGAGAAACGCAAAATATTACTTAGAAGGTAATTTTTTATTTATTACCGAAGCTTCATATGCAAAACGTGTTAAAAGGAGGGTCGAAGATCGCTGATGTTACCGCTTCAATTTCTTTTTTGGGGCCAAACTTTTTTCACCCGTACATAAAAATCCTCTTCAAATATACCTATGCTTTCAGTTTCTAACCGGACTAAAGAAAATTTCGCC
Organism: Diabrotica undecimpunctata; assembly: GCF_040954645.1. Classification (NCBI taxonomy): domain Eukaryota; kingdom Metazoa; phylum Arthropoda; class Insecta; order Coleoptera; family Chrysomelidae; genus Diabrotica; species Diabrotica undecimpunctata. Next base: position 135,631,467 of record NC_092810.1, read on the forward strand.
GGGAACAAAATTTATATCGATTCAAATTCATTCAGGCACTAAATTCGAGGAAAGAATATTTTTAGAAATCGTAGGATTCATGTTGTAACTGCAAAAAAGGAAAGGAAAGGATGAATATGAATGAAGCAGATTAGATTGGATTTTTTATTACTCAGGTAAAAAAAAATATTTTTGGATTGACAACAAGGCGGGTTATGCCTAAATTTACGTTTTAAGTAACGATCTTAATAAAAATCGGTAAGAAGATATGTAATAAGTAATTACAGGGAGTTTTCAATGCCGAACATTCGAACATAAATGTAAATACAGAATATTATTTTTTTCCTTCATTTCTCAGAACCATTTTGAAAAACTCGGGCTTATATAACAGATATTGTCAGTCATATATAATATATATCACACTTATACCGCTAGCATTAAAGTGGATGACCAGTTAACAGAGGCAATCGTCATATATAGAGGAATGAGACAAGGCTATATATTATACCCATTGTTTTTTAGATATAATATGAATATATCTACGCGAAATCAATTGAATATCAACAGGAAGGTCTATTAGTCAACGGAGTGCATCTAAATAACATTAAATTTGCTAAAAACTAAATAGTTTTTGCGGACAGCTTAGATGGTCTACAAACAATAATAAGATATTGGTAAAGAATATGGTCTGGATTATAATACGAAAAATATAAAGTACATGGTAGTCGGTAAGCTCTAAATATTAAACACACACCTATTGGTTAACCAACAGCTACTTGACAGAGTAAACAGTTTCATCTACTTTGACACCAAGAACAACTTCATCATCAGATGTTATGTATTTTCTACGTTATAATATTGAAAATAAGCTAAAATTCTTGTGTTCCTTAGAACAGTTAGAAGCTTTTGAGATGTCACATTACAGACGCACCTTAAGCATCTCATGGATGGTTCATGTGACTAATTTTGAAGTTTTACCTAAAATAGGCAAGAAATTCATTGTACACAAAATCAAAGAGCGCAAATTTGAATATATGGACCATAATATGTGATGAGTTATTGGATAGAATCACAGAAGTAAGTCAGAGATATGAACTTTCACTAAAAATTAAGAAAACAAAATGTTTGATGATTTCTAAGAAGGAACAGTAATTTGAAAGAATCAGTGTGAATGGTCAAACAATAGAAAGAGTACAAACATGCACCTACCTTGGTACAAACATCAATAAAAATTGGGACCATTTACTAGAAAGCAAATGCAGAATAGAGAAAGCAAGATCTTCATTTCAAAAAATGGCTAACTTATTCAATTGTCATGATTTATCAGTATCCATAAAAATCAGGCTACTACGATGTTATAGTACTACTACTATACTGTTCTGAGAGTTGTGGACTCTTAGAGATGCTATCCTATATAAATCCTGAAGATATTATTACTAATCAGGCGTTTTATTAGAAATATAATGTAACGATGTGCATCGCCAGCTATCACCGCCGGTCTGTACGCAAGCACTCCCAACGCTAATTTTCACTTCAATTGACGGGCGCCGGACTTGAAAAATAGTGTGAGTGTAGGCTAAAGACCAACGTTCCAGAGATCTATCTAAGTGTTGATTTGGGAACAACTCCACTAGCCCTAGGGTGTTGACCAAAGACCAGCCGCTTCTAGAGTGTCGATCTAATGGCAACTCCTTACCGTTCTTATAGTGTTAGTCTGAGACAGACCTGTTTCGTGGCTAAGTATTGATTAGTCACTTCTTGCTTCTTGCCGGATCGAGTGTTTATCGATCTGTCCACCTCCAACCCATCATTCTTTCTCTTCAGCGTGTGTATTAAAACTCCGCATCATCATCCTTAAAACAGTAGGTCATCGCATAGCGCCATCATACCGTCGCTAACATTAACATTTAAATTTTGTACATAATATCTAGGGTATAATTTTATTTTGTTATTTATTTATCTCGAATATATTTTTATTTAAATTAAACCTGTGTTTTACTGAGTCTGTGGTCTAAAAGAGCTACCCGTCACAACAAAAAGAAAGAGCTATTAACCATATTAAAAATAGCCAAAATAATCATTCGTTTTTCTCTTTTTTTTTTAACTGCCCAACATTCAGTTCCGTATATCATAGCTGATCTTATGGCTGTTTTATAGAATTTTCCCTTCAGTTCCATTGGAATTCTCCTATCACATAACACATCACTCACTTCCTTCTGCTTCATTCATCAGAATTTTTGGTAAAAAACAAATTTGGCACTTGCAGAATGTCATAGAATTTATCGGGATTCGGAGAGTTGAACAATTGTTCAGAATAGCTCAAGATATAGGGAGTCTTACCGTGTCCATCGCCAACTTCAAAGGGACAAAATAAAATAGGTACCAATTGTTGTTTTTAACATATATGGTCCTGCAACCCCCCACACTACAATATACAACTACAATTATATCCTGATCTTTTACTAAAAATATTTTTTCCACAATTCATCTTCGATAAAATCATACAATATAATTCGTATTTATACCCAAATGATATAACCTTCCAGTAATATTTATCTTAACTCATGTATGCAATCATAATTCAACCAGCGTCGTATTATTTAATTTTTCAGTTAATCGTTGCTGAATCAGATATTTGTATTAATATTTGACTGCCTACAATTAAAACTTTTATCTAATTTAAATCCATTATAACAATACTTCTTCTACAAATGTCCAAGAAATCTGATTACACTTTAATCCCAACATATTGATGGTTGCTACTGTTATAATTAATTAAATTTTAACATATTTAATTATACACAATGTTGACTAGTCATATTTAGACATAGACTTCCGGTTACATTGACTGTTTTGTTTAGATTTCCGCCCTAATGCGTTATTTTACTCAGTTGCTATCAACAAGTCCTCATAGACACTTCGTCTAAGGGCTTAGCAACCCCAGTGTTCAAGTCCTACATTGCCATGAAGTAAATTTTGACTATAAATAAACATTCTAGATTATTATTGTAAAAATTTAATTTGCCTACCACATTGGGCATCACTTGTAACAATACATAATTGCTTATAGGGGGACTGAGGAATTAGTGGGCGAAGATAGGGTAAGCAAACAAACCGAAACTTTTGCGAACGGCCACTCTTGTTTTGGTTGGAGAGTTGGGGTCGCAAGTAAGTGAATTTATTTGAGGGACTGGAAGGGGTAACTACGAAGAAAGAAATAAAAAAAATACTTACAGAGATTTTCTGGGCAACAAACACAAGAAGTTTCCTAAACTATTTGAATTAGACGCCGTTTAACAGCATCCTCCTGCTGGATAGAAAGGAAAGCTTTTCTTTCCTAAAAAAATTTAAAAAGTGAGAATATTTTTAAAGGAAATAATTCTTAACTTCTGGTTTAAAGATAAAGATTACCGAAAGGTATTTCTTCCGAATCAATTTCTTCACTCATCTCTAAACTGCTACGACACTTGAAATTACGATAACCAAAACGAATAACTAAAAGCCGTAACGAATTTTAAAAAAATCTGGATTCAAACAATAAAACCAAACGCTTTGGCGATCTAACGCAGAGTGATATCAATCAAATCGGTACAAACATCGGAAAAATTCCTGTTTATTTGACACGCAATATCCAATAGGCGGAATCAATATCAAAAGAAAACAATGTGTGTTACTATAAACATAGACTAAAATGTTTATATTATCAATCTCAGCGACGCAAAAGATTAAGAATATTTTTCTGTGTTTTAATATATACGAGGAGATATCGAAATGCTACATTATCAGCAAAAATGTAACTTAAAATGATTTTAACCATATTTAACAAGTTTTTGCCCAGGTATTTAGTAGCTTCAAACGTTTAAACCGGTTAAGTATTAAACCACATTTTTGTTATAACACTAGAAATCTAAAGGTATTGAAACTCATTTCTTGGTTAGCCTATTGATATTTTTATACTAATGTTAAGTTTTTTTACTTTATCAAAAAATGCGAAGATTATGTGAAGTATTTTGTCATTGTTCTTGTTCTATTGTAATAGTCCCAGTCCCTAATATTTATCTAACATCTCCCATGACTCCAAGCGAAACTAACTATCCTGGTTATATTTTTATTAAAATATTTCGACAAAATCTGTATAAAAGTCCATGGAAAACTGTCTAATAATAATTTAAAGACTTAAAGCTCGAATTAATTAATTTTAGCTCCTGGAGTTTCCGTTTGAAATATATTTAAACAAACACGACTAACGGTTTAACAAACTGGAAATAATTGTGCTTTATTTCTTTTCAGTTCGTAACTGATTTCGTAACGTAAATTAACGAAATTTAAGGAAAAAAATACACACAATTTTAATTTTACATAAATTTTATATGTCTCTTTTTTCTCACACGTAGTATAATGCAAAATACTAGAAAAAATTAAATCTTTGTCTAACATGGTACTTAGAAACAAATGATCTCCTTACATCTTTTTAAATGGGGTTTCGAAAGGGAAGGTCTACATTTAATAATTTTATCTGACTACAGACCTTATTTAATGAAGTTTTTGTAATCAAAAGTTAATAGCAATATTTTTCGACAAAACCCAGTCTTTCGATAGAACATAGAAATACTCTATATTATCAACACTTAGCAATTATGAAATTCAAGATAACATGCTTGTATTCTTAAATAAGTTCTTAAGTTACGTAGCATTTTCGTTTCACCCCTTATATCATGAAGCTTCGAAAAGGATTCTTAGACTTTTTGCATCGCTGATATTGATAATATTTACATTTTTAGTGTGTTTAAGCAAATTGCTCTGTCGTTTGATCTTCGTTTCGCCCAGATATTTGCTCACGAAATCAACAGGAATCTTTCCGCTTATGTTTATAATGATTTTTAAGTTAATGTTTATAATGAAAGCAGACCCTTCATTGTAAAAGTCCGACTTTTCGATGGGACGTCGAAAGGCAGGCACTTTCATTGTTCCGAAGTCCGAATTCGTCATCGGGAATTTGATAGTGTAGTGGTCAGAGAGAAAAATTTAGAATCTGAATGGAGAAACATCGTTCGAGTTTTAAAAACCGGCAGTTTCGCTTAATTCCATGAGTTCTGGTGAGAATAAGGTGATTTAAACTTAAAATGCCATGTGGCAATCTTTGTAATATAAGCTATTGATCATTTGTTAGGGCTATGTTTCGTGTTAAGGAATTTGATAACAGTGTCCATTTGGACTAAGTAATTCGATATGGTTTTAAGTGGAAAATAGGCAGCCGAGTTTTAAAGAATCGTATAGGATTAAATCAGGATATAATCCTGGGCTTCAGGTTGTTTAGGATTATTTGAAGCTCAATTTGGGTGTTTTATTTTTTCCAGGATTTGTCCAGTATCCATTTTGTGATCCCCAAAGGTTAGAATAGAATGATTTGATGTTTGTGAGACGGTGTTTTTGTATTCCAATCTAAGGTAATAAACTTTTTTTAATAATTCGAATATTCGAAAAGAAATAATTAGCCAGTGAAGCGAGTAGTTTCTGTTCATTTTTTTCTAAATAAAGATTTATTTATTGAGAAAAATTAAATTTTGTATATATTTGTATATTTTATTACGTATAATTGTATATTAATACAATAAGATTTGCTCTCATAACAATTTAAAAAAATTATAAATAAATATAAGTTTTGTGTACCAGCTAATTGTCATATTTTATTTTTTTTTCTAATAAAATTAACCTTTGATAATTAAGTAATAATTCAAAAAGCTTTAAAAGTTAATTTCGACATCAAATATCTTATATACTAAAAGGCTAAGCCCTTTTCTTGTGCGCAATACTCCTCCTAAACGGTGATAGATAGGAGAACAATTTTTTCGAATAATTAAACAGATTGTTGAGTAGATTCCCCCTAAGGTTTAAAATTTAAAAAATTTGAACCGGTTTAAAAATGGCGGCCATAAAATGAATTTTTCTTATAGTAAAGTATAGGAATTCAATATTATACACAAAGCAACAACGCGTCAATTCTCGAATGCTGGAATGCACCAACAAGTGTTTCCACTTAAGGAATAACGATAATGACCACTTAAAATTCGGGATCCTTCTGTATCCGATTTTAATTTATCGGGTCTGTTTTACACTATCTGATGAGTTGGTATTTTTTTATTTTTATGTTTAGTTAGAAAGTATTCTGTTTCCAACAAGTGCAGCGTGTGTGAGGTGTTGTGATTGATATTTAGAGATTTAGACTACGTTTTGAGTTTAATACTTGAAGAATTAAATAATGAGGTAAGCATTACTTTGTTTTTAATTTATTAGTTAGAAATATATTATTAATTTTGTTGGGAATAAGCCACAATTTTACTTTAAATTAGGTTTATTTTAAATAAATAAATAAAAAATAAACTTATTATAAAGTAAAATTGTGGCGTATTCTCAAAAAAGTGGAACAGTAGGCGGTAGTGTAGACTAGCGCGGAGCATCATACTGTTTTCTGTATTTTTTAAATTTAAATAATATTTAAATATAAATTTAGTTAGTTAGCTAGTTAGAGTTCTCAAACCGACTTCTTCTTCTTAAACGTGGCATTTTACAATCTAAAATATGCAAAAAAAAAGTTACTTCCGGTTTTACTTCCGTTTTTTATTTAAGAGAGGCGGAGTCTAACAATCATATTGTTTCCGTTTCCTAATGTAAATCTTCCTGAAAATCCTAAAAAACTACTGTATCGATTTTCAATTAAAAAAAATTGGCGTCGATACAGTTTATTTTTAGGATTTTTGGAACATTTACACCAGGCGACGGAAACGATGGATCGTTAGACTCCGCCCCTCTTAAATATCAGCAAAACTTACATCAAAACTCGATGTCGAGTTGGTCCGCTAGTATTTTTGTTAAACTAGGAGTTGAAAATTATTTCTTTTAAAAAGATATTTACACTTAAAACATTTTTAGGAAGGAAAAAAACCTTTTTTTCTAAGTAGCAGGAGGATTTTTTTAAACGGCGTCCTAATTTTAAATGGTTTATTCAATCTTTTAGAAGCTATTTAGGGTGGCAGTGTATAAAATTAAGATAGCTATGATGGTAACCAACGTTCTGAAAGGACATGGCACATGAAAAAGGTTACAAGAACACCTTGTCTAACACTAATGCAGATCTATCATAATCACCTTTGTTTTAGAAGAAGAACGCAATTTATCTTCTTTTTTAATATTGTAACGAGAACTAGCATCATTTAGGTTGTCATCAATTTTTTGTTGAATTTGAGTGTGCTGCCTCGGATGAACTTTGGTCTAATTGTAATTTTAGACTACCGCATAGATCACAGGTATGATTTACGGGAGGCTTAAAGCCTAAATTAAATTATGTGTTGAATATGTGTCGATATCAGCATAGTTTTGCTGTTGCAATGATGTTTTCACTACGCTGTATAGTATCATGCATTGTAACCACATTCAATTTACTTCCTAGATCTTGCCTCTTGGAATTATTTCTACTATAATACCCTTCATAGATTGGGAGCAGTCGTATATGTTGACCAACAGATTCCTTAATTGCTTCTGGTAGTTTAGTATAAAGCTCGTATTTTCCAGGCTTATCTGGTTAAACAAAATCTCCAGCTTCACATTTTTTTAAATCATTTTTCTTTTGTTTTTTGTGTTTTGAAGAAGATTAACTACTAAGAATAATGTGATAATGTGATTTTTTGTTAAAAATAATAAAAAACAAATAATAGAAAACAAGAAAATATTTTTAGTATTAAATTCTTTTAGGTCAAAGGAGAACAAAAAAATTATTCATTAAGAACTTACGGATTTATATATCATTTGGAGAAGCAAACGAATAAAATATTTAAAACTCAAAACTAGTTTGGCCAATTATCCCTTTTCTGGATATTATCAAGATATTTTCAGAGTTTTATTAAACCAGGACTTGGATAGTTAGCTTCGGGTAACTTTAAAGGAAAATGAACTAAAAGATCGGTGTTCCTCAAAACATATTCTGCTTTATTTTAAATGAAGTTTCTCTACAGTTAGCATAGGAAGAGATATAAAACTGTATTGTAAATAATTCAAACGGGGAAAACAATGGCATGTCCTCATTATATATATATATATATATATATATATATATATATATATATATATATATATATATATGTATATGTATATATATATATATATATATATATATATATATATATATATATATATATATATGAAGATATAATTTAAGTTTATGTTTTCAGTTTGATAAAATAATAATATAAGTTTGGTTTAGGTTGTATATAAATAAAACTATTTTTATAAAATTAAAAAAAAACTTAATGTGAGTGGTTCGTGCCTAAAAAATAACGGGTTTAAGACTTAAGCCCCTTCCACAGAATTATGTATACAAACTGAAGTTTTTTATTTAGTAAATACACTATATCCACCATAATAGTCCAGTCGTCAGAGACAAAAAAGAACACGCTAAATTTTGCCGAAAATCTTAATTTTAGGACGCTAAAAAAGATGCAAAAAATTTACCACTTTTACACTTGGGCTTTCTCTTAAAATTCCACACGTAGGGAGGGAAAAACGGAAAAAATCGATTTTTAAAAATCTGTACGCAAGAGAAAAAAATGTTTCAATTAAAAAATAATAAAAAAAAAGATAATTTTGAACAAAAATGTTAATCAATATTTTTTATGTAGAATGAACCGTTTACTCAGAATTAACGATTGAAGCAATGGGCGATTTTAAATGTTAGTTACGCGCGCGAAATCAATGCTCAATAAAATTTGTATCAGCTCGACGGTAAAAATCAATATCTTTTGAACCGAGTTTGCTATTGACAAAAATCAAGATGCGTTTTCAAGGTAAAGAGAGCAGCAAATAAACTTAGTTTTTATAAAGATGTTAAATAAATAAACGTGACGAGATTTTTGACATTTTTTTTACGGGCCACTATAAAGTTTAAAACACATTAAACGCCATGGGTAAACCGATAAAAAATTTAATATAAAAATTTTTTGTATAATATCTGATATTATGTGTTAAAAATAGATATAATATTTGTTTTTATTTTTGAGCGTATTTTTTCGTCATAAATACAAAAAAACACATAGAGGTCTCCCCACGCGGAGTGCACTCCGCGGTGCCATTGACTAGTAATTAACTTTTCCGTTGTACCACGCCGCATCGGTCATAATGCCGGTCATTCCACACTCAGTAGTTCCCTCCCCTTTGTGCTTATAGTGCCCATGTGGTTCTAACACGAAACAACAGCAGTAACAGTGTTTTTTTGTTTCTTTGTTCCGTATTATTCTGTGTTCCTATTATTGACAAAATTCTGAACTATGGAGGTGAACAATGAACAAAGTTTTTGCAGATTTTTGGTATTGTATACGATTTTTTATAAGTGACATAGATATTAAACGATTTGATTTACTAGCAGCAAGTGTTTATAATAATCAAGAACAAGAGCTTTCTAGCAATGGTAAACGTAAAATAGATGCTTCATATGAAGAAGATTCTTAAAATGAAATTTTGCATGTGTCCAAATCTCGAAAGCGACTAATTATTACTTCTGATTCCGAAAGCGAGACTGATTCTTTAAATAATGTTGTTGCAATTAATAATATAAATCAAGCAAGTTCATCACGCAAATGGTTTGAGCCGATGTGTCGTCAACGTTCAATAATACCATTTACAAAATTAATTGGGTTAAATCCACCATATTCCACCCTATTGATGCAAGCTCCTCCTGAAGATTTTTATATGCTTTTGGTTACTGAAAATCTTTTTGAAAAAAAAAAAGCAAATGAGACAAATTTATTTGCGATACAGTCTATACTAGAAAAAAATAATAAACCACAAGCTCGTTCACATTCTTGGAGTAGGAATAGACTCGAGTTAATTCTACAACTTCTTCACTTCTCTGACAACCAAACTACTGATCCTGCAGATTGTATTGGCAAAATAAGGGGACTTATAGATGAATTAAATTGTTATTTCAAGCAATATAACTCTCCTAAAAAAGATGTATATTTAGCTGAAAGTATGGTTCCCTTTAGAGGCCGTTTTATTGGACATAAGTAGAATAAACAGAAACGACACAAATACGGTTTTAAAGTATTCAAATTGTGTACGATTCCTGGATACACCTACAAGTTACAATTATATTGTGGAAAAAATAATGATGCAGTAAATAATACGCCAACTATTGTGGTATTATTCTTGTGTAAAGATTTACTTAATAAAGGTCATACAATTACAACTGACAACTGGTACACCAGTTTAGAGTTAGCATACGAACTATTAAAAAATGATACCCATCTGGTTGGAATAGTTAGAAAGAATAGGAGAGGGAGTCCCTAAAAAAGTTGTGGAAACTAAATGTCGTCCCGGAGAAAGTATTGCTCAGGAAAACGAAGATGGAGTCACCGTCATGAAATGAAAGGATAAACGAGATGTCCTCATGTTATCCACCAAACATTCAAATAAATTTTCTACGATTAGAAAAAGAGGTAAGTTAATAAAAAAACCAAAGACGGTTCTAGATTTTAACAAATCTAAATCTTCTGTTGATATAAGCGACCAAATGACTTCATATTCATTTCCACTAAGAAAAACGGTAAAATGGTACAAGAAAGTGGCTATTTAATTGTTGTTAAATACTGCTGTTACTATTGTTAAATACCCTGTTAAAAAACTGTATATCAATTTTATATTTTAGACAGAGTTGAGTATCTCACCACTTTCAGAAAGAAGATGAACCTGAAGGAAGAACGTCGCGGCCAACAAGAATCAAACATGAATTGGGCACGAAACCAGGGAAAGGGTGAACAGTTTTTGCATGCTGTGTGAAGGTAATCCCCATTTGTGTTTGCGATGTTTCAATAAGGTGCATAGATATGTATAATTGCATTTTGATAATTTTCTATATTTTTCAAAAAATGATTTTTTTTTAATTGTCATCATCATCAATCAGCCAATCCCGTCCACTGCTGGACATAGGCCTCCCTCAGTTCTTTCCAGTGTTCTCTACACTGGGCCGCTTGTAGCCAGTTTCCCGCTACTCTTTTTATGTCGTCGGTCCATCTAGTCGGTGGTCGTCCTCGGCTTCTTTTATAATTTCTGGGCCTCCATTCCATAATTCGTCTTGTCCATCGTCCATCTTGTGTTCTGGCTAAGTGTCCTGCCCAGTTCCACTTAAGTCTCGTGGTTCTTTCGATGACGTCTTGAACTCCTGATCTTTGCCTGATTTGTCGGTTTGTTATGTGGTCTCGGAGGCTCACATTCAGCATTGCACGTTCCATGGCTCGTTGTGTAACTCTTAGTTTATTCGCAGATTTCTGCGTGAGTGTTAAAGTCTCTGCTCCATAAGTTTGTACAGGCAAGACACATTGGTTATAAACTTTTCGCTTGAGACACATGGGAATTGAACTTTTTAGAATATGGCTTAGTTTGCCAAATGCTGCCCATGTCAGGCCTATTCGCCTCTGTATTTCATTTGTTTGATTATCTCTGTTTATTTTGATCTCGTGTCCCAGATATTTGTAAGTGTCTGTTTGTTGTATGGTATTATTGTCGATAGTTATATTTCCACTCATTACGAGATTTGTCATAAGTTTAGTTTTCTCAAAGTTTATCTTTAATCCTGCTCTTTCAGACAGACTTTTAAGCGAATGTAGCATAGAAACCGTATCCTGTAAGTTATCTGCGATTAATACGACATCATCTGCAAACCTCAGATGATTTAATCTTTCTCCATCTATATTGATGCCCATATCTTGCCATTGGGTGTTCTTAAATATTGACTCTAGAGCTGCCGTGAACAATTTTGGTGAAATATTGTCTCCTTGTCTTACTCCTCGACCTAAGCTGAATTTTTCTGTGTCTTCGTGTAGTCGTATACTTGATGTAGCGTTCTCGTAGATGTTTTTGATTAGTGACGTGTACCTGTAATCTATTCGGCTTTGATTTAGGGCTTCCAGTACGGTTTCAAACTCTACAGTATCAAAAGCCTTCTCGTAATCGACAAATGCAAGAACCAGTGGTATGTTGTACTCGATGCATTTTTTAATTGTACTGTTTTGTTATTAATTCCTAGTTTGTTAGAGTAGGTTTGTTTTAGTTATGTTATTACTTTCCATTAATATTTATAACACACAACATTTTCAATAACATTATATAAAAATTCAAAACTCACTTTTTACTTATGTAGGTAGATTTGTCCCATTCAAAAGATTTCTTCTACAGCGCCTTGACGGTCATTTCTATATATATTATTAACGAAACGAGTGACCGACGGCACAGAAAACAACTTTATATAACGCTATGTTGCGGAGGTCGCCGGTAACCCCCACGGCGTAATGGGACGTCAGAGCTGGTGGTCAGCGGTGACCCCCATGGCATCGAACGTGTTTATAACTAGAACCTTATCTTCAAAACCTATAGTATGAAATTTTAGTTTTGAGTTTTGGCAATAAATGTGAGGCATTTGAAATTTGCTTAAAAAACGCTGAATTTAAACTTTCACAACTGTCTAAAACGTTTAAAACTGCTCTTTTTTAATTATACTAGTAAGAATTAAAACTATGTCTTTATAAAGGTACTTAACTTCTGCTATGAATTACATCGAAAACCGTTTTCTTGGAAAGATTTCCCGTAACGTGTGATTATTTGTAATGTAAAAGTTTTGGAAAATGAAATAAAATGAAAACAGGAAATGCCTCATATTTATTGCCAAAAATCAAAATCGAATTTTCGTATTATAGACCTTAAAGACTGATCTCTAACAATGAAAATTTCACTACGACCGGTCAATAAAAGTAATAAATTTGATTGACCTCAATACAATCGTTATAAATAGCAAAAGTTGCGCAAAGTTTATTTATTGAACAGCTTTAGAGAAACTGACTTCATTTACGTAAAACTACAAAAATTGCGTACAAAAACTGCACTCTTCACCTTTAAAACGCACTTTGATTTTTGTCGAAAGAACACTCTGATCAAAAGATATCGATTTAATACCGCCGAGTTGATAAAAATTTAATTGAACATTGATTTTGTGCGCGGGACTGACACAATCAAAATCTCCGGTTGCTTCAAGCATTGCTTCTGAGAGAACGGTTCATTCTACGCACGCAAAAAGTGATTATAAACATCTTTGTTTAAAATTATCTTAGCTACATTTTTTTCTACGGCGTAAAGATTCTTGGTAAATCGTTTTCGGTAATGGCGTTTTCCCCCCTACGAGGGAGTTTTTAAGGGGAAGCCCTGGGGTGAAAGTGCTAAACTTGTTTGCACCTTTTTTGGGGTCCCAAAATTATTATTTTCGGCAAAATTCAGCTTGTTCGTATGATTTTTAGGGGTCAAATCTCTAACGACTGGACTATAAGGGCTATTAGCGGCGTGGCGGCTACAGAATAACAGATTACAAAGTTAAATTTTATAAAATGTTTCTGTAGATTTTAAAAAATATACCATTAGTGTCCGCTGAAAAATTAGCCCCCAATAAATTACTTATTCTGTTAGGTATGTTAAATATTACACGATCATTATAAAAAATATATATAAATATAAAACGACGTAATACAATTAAACATTGATTAACAGTAACGTGGATATTACATGTTTCACATTTAGGGGGATCACTTTTTGAGAATAAATGTAAGTACGTAAGTCCCGTCTGTCTAATTCGTAGTCGAGTTATCACCTAGTGTTCTCCTCTGTTTCGAGGTACAAGCTGTAACGCTGTTTTTAATTTGCTTTTATAACGTTTGAGAAGATTACCATTCGTTTTTTAATTTGCCCAAAATTCGATTCTTAATATAAGATTTTACATCACAGGTTGTCTTATCACAGGTTGTATACTCGGCGTTTTCTATATCAAAATTTACAGAAACTTCACTCGCACATTGGTCAGTTCTTTCGCTGCCTGCAATATGGGATGGTATCCATATAAATGTGATTCCTCTAGTGCTTCCTTGACCTTGACGTTCTTTTTCAAGAGGACGTTTGGAATAGATATGTTTAAGGGTTTGAAGACCACTTAGTGAGTCACTTAGCAATATTAAATTAGAAATTTCATTAGAAATTATATGCTGATAGCTTCGAGCACTGCATAGAGCGTACCGGAGAAAATCGTAAAATATGTTAAAAAAAATTAATGTTACTCCAGTCGTCAGAGATGAAAATGCCACTGAACCTCTAAACATTATACGAACAATCTGAATCCTGCCAGGAATCTCAATTTTAGAGCGCCAAAAAAGATGCAACAAAGTTAACCACTTTTACCCTAGCGCTTTTTCCTAAGGCGCCCCTCGTAAAGGGGGGAAAACGAAAAAAAAAATCGATTTGCTCTTACTAAGAATCTGTACGCCATAGAAAAAAAATGTTTTAAATAAAAAATGTAGCTAAAATAAATTTTAATAAAAATGTTTTTTAGCATTTTTTGTGTAGAATAAATCGTTCTCTCAAAAACAACGATTAAAGCGATCGGCGATTTTGAATATCAGTCATGCGAGAGAAATCAATGTTAAATAAAATTTTGTATCAGCTCGACTAGAGAGCGCAGCTTTTGTATGATTTTTTTTATTTTTTTGCAAATAAACTTAGCCTTTATAAATGTGTTAAAAATATATAATCGTGGATATCAAAATAATTGCTTTCTTTCATTGGCCGGCTACTATAAAGTTTTGATTACTAGAGCCTAATCTTTAAAACCAATAGCATGAAATTTTAGTTTTGAGTTATGACAACAACTGTGAGGCATTTGAATTATGCTTAAAGAACCATGAATTTAAACGTTCGCATTACAAACGAACTAAAAGTTTAAAACTGATTATTTTTAACTACACTAGTACGTTTTTCAAAAGGTCCCAACTTCTGCTACAAACTACACTCTAAACCGTCTTCTTGGAGGCATTTTCCCGTCACGTGCGATCAGTTGTAATGTAAAAGATTCAATTCTGCGTTTTTTGGTCATATATTTTAAATGATTCATACTTGTCGCCACAACTTAAAATTTCATGTTATACGTTTTAAAGATTAATCTCTAAAAATAAAAATTCACTACGCCCCGTTAATGAAAGTAATCAATTTTATTGATATCACGAATCTTCAAAGTGGCAAAAATCATGAAAAGTTTATTTATGGAGCAGATTTATAGAAACTAACTTTATTTGCTGCAAAATACAAAAATTGCATATAAAATCTGCACTCTTTATCTTTAAAACGCATTTAAAGTTTTGTCGATAGGACACTCTGATTAAAAGATATCTAATTATTACCGTCGAGTTGATACACATTTTATTTAACATTGATTTCGCGCACCCAACTGATATTCAAAATCGCCGGTCGCTGTAAGCGTTGTTCCTGAAAGAACAGTTCACATTCTACAGAAAAAGTTCTTACTAACATTTTTGTTCAAAGTTATCTTAACTACATTTTTTTTTAAAACATTTTTCTACAACGTTCAGATTCTTGGTTATTCGAGTTTTTTGTGTTTTTACCCTTCTACAATGGTGGTTTTATGTGGAAGCCCGGGAGTAAAAGTGGTAATTTTTTTGCATCTTTTTTGGGGTTCCAAAATTGATATTCTCGGCAAAATTCAACTTTTTGGTATGATTTTACAAAATTCAGCTGGTTCGTATGATTTTTAGGGGTCAAATCTCTAAGGACTGGACGAGTTTGTAACAATACTGTTAATGATGACTAAGAATAAAATCTAGATTATAGTAATTTAATCTCTGCTTGACTTTTCTTATATTTGCAAAATTGGGTTAGGCCAGTATTTATATACGGAGTATTGTAGCAAAAATTGTACAAGTGGGCTACTGTGGTAAGCACCAATTTAACAAGAAAGAGAGTTGGCAGATGTAGTGGCCAATGTAACAAAAATAGAAGAGATGTGCTCAAAACACAATATTGTAAGATTTAATGCTGCTTGGCTAGCAGCCTATGCAGGAGGATGACCAATTATACTCAGGAAGGATTCGGTCAATTTGCATGCCTCTATAAGACAGTTACCTTGAAATGAATATGATCAACTGATAGAATTAAGGATAAGTTGACAAGAAAAGGGTACTGAAATAAAGAACGAACTACAAAGAAAATTGTGGGCGCCAGGAAGTTATCAACGTTACTTCCCAAAGTATATTACATTGTGCTGTAATAAGTGTTGTTTTATTTAATTTATGAAAATAAGAGGAAAAAACATGATACTAATAAAACAGATATTATGTACAACCGAATTTAATTCCTACTTTGATGGAAAATATACAATTAACAATAAATTTGTCCTATATCAACATCCACCTATTATGTACAGTTTGTAGAATACGTGACTAAAAAAACCATAACCCTGTCAAAAAAATAGTATACCCTAATCCTAAATTGAATAAGAAGAAAAGTACAGACTATTTATTTAAAGAAAAGATAATTTACTCGCCTTCTAGAAAAAGTATTTCTGTATTTCGGCTTTCGATTAAAATATATAAACAAGTTAAGTCGAAATTATCCTGATCGCATTAATATCAAAGGTCTATCTATGTTAAAATATTACTAACTCTCCGGTTATATGTGTACACAAATACCTGGCAATTCGAGAGATAATGGGAGTATTATAGCATCAACTTATAAATAGTTAAATGTATTAAAATGATTATTAGAAGAAATTAATTAATTAATTATTAAAAAATATTAATGCCTTGAAGAGAAAATTATTTACTAAAATTTAAAATATGAAAATTTATCAAAAATAAAAGTAATATTTAACAAAAAATGGTATAGTTTAGATCCAGCGACAGGTTCCAAGCCTCTGGGAGGTACGGCACTGGAGAAATTCTCAACTATTCCAATCCCAACTATTAAACGGAATCCCAAAATCCTGGTGAATTAAATCCAAAAAACAAAACCAACCCATAAACATTAAGTTTCTAGCCTTTTTGACTTCTAATTTTCCAGTATGTAGAAATTATTTATTATTGGAAATCATCTCTACGTACAAAACACTAATGTTTTGTGAATTTTTAAATAATATCTTTATTACGGGCTATTCTTATTTAATATTTTATGCGGGCTACTCAAACACAGCATGGCCCTCCACTGTGTTCATTTTAAAGTACCAACTAATTTAAATAGTAAAACTTTGCTCTTATACATGTTAACCATACTATCATTTTTAATGAGACCTATTGAATTTATATGCGACAATGTAATTAACTGAAGTTGTACAATATTATATAAATCAATGTTAATTAACTTTGAGTAAAATTAATTGTTCATGAAATACGTTTTAATATAAATCTAAATCTACGTCATACCGTATCAATATACCCATACTCATTTACGATAAATATTAATATTTACTAGCTAATGGATTTTGGACCTACTTTATTACATTAATATTGGTTGAATGTTCAATATTTTATTGTTTATACAGATCCCGACATTGTTTTATTGACCATACAACACAATGGCAATCGCTGTGACATGTTACACGTTTCCACCTCTATATTCATTTCACATTAGGTACGAATTGTCGTAATTGTCACATTGACATTAAAAATTTCAAAAAACGAAGTTGTGAAAGAATAAACAAATAATTAATAAAATTCCTATTACGTTGTATACCGTCCAAGAAAAAGTGCAACTGGTAACATGGTACTTTTAGGGTCATTCGATACGCGAAGTAATTAATTTATTTATTATTTCCTTCGCAAGTGGACCCTCACCAAGTGTTACAACAGTTAAAAATACCTTTAAACAATTTCAAACTTCGGGATATGTAAACAGTTGTAAAAAGTGTCATAAAGGTAATGAACCACGTGATAGATCTGTCGATGAGGAGCGTCAAAACAGGGATATTGATATTTGTGCTTTTGTGGAAGCTAGTGAACCCTGCAATAGTGTACAAATTGCTAGGGAAGTTAACGTGAATGCTCGAACTGTCCAGCGAGTTCTCAAAAGGATTGGGTATTTCTGTTTTAAGATACGACCAACACAACAACTCTTTCAAGAAGATAACTTTAGGCGGATGGAGTTTTGTGAATTTATGTTAGATAAACAGAATGAAAATGTACACTATTTAAAAAATATTTTATTTTCTGACGAATCTTAATTTTCATTACATAAAAAAAATCCATCTGTTGCAAGGTATTATTCTCGAAAAAATAAGCACCTCAGGGTTGCAGTGCGAACGCAGCATCCGCAAAAGTTAAATGTTTGGACTGGGATGCTAGGCGACCATATTGTCGGTCCATTTTTTATCGATGGAAACCTAAACTGGCCCAAATATTTACAACTTTTACAGAATGAGATCATTCCGGCAGTTCTACGCCTTCCCGTTAATTTTCAGGAGGTTTATTTCCAACAGGATGGGTGTTCGGCTCACAACTCTAGAGCAACTATTGACTTCCTCAATCAAACGTTTCCTGATCGACTGATAAGTACACGTGGTAAACTTAAATGGCCCTCTAGAACCTGTGACTTAGCGCCTAACGATTTCTTTTTTTGGGGTTTTCTCAAAGAAAACATTTATAGGAATCAGTTTGAAAGGGCCACAAACCTAGTCGAGTTAAGGACAAAAATACTTCATTTCTCTGCAAGCATTACACCAGCCCCTCTCCAAAATATGAGGAGAAATCTGTATGACAGATTTGGTTACTGTTTAGCACAAGGAGGTGGAATATTTGAGCCCTTAATTCATTAATCTGCTTTCCTAATTTTTATTTTTTGTTAGGTACATTTTACGAAGTTTGCAGATTCTTAATTAGGTAGTATTTTTTATATTTAAGTTTGGAAGAATTTTACTGTTTTTTTTTATTTAAAAGTGCAAACGATTCCTAATCTGATCTTTTTTCCTCTTTCTTGTCTTATTGTTAAAAGCGTTGTCCATAAAATTTGTAAAATTTTCAGTGACAATAAAGCATATCACTTATTTACGTACTTATTTATTTTTGTATTGCTATTAAGGCTAAAAAATAGCCAAAAAATTAGTTTTAGAGCATTAAATATACTCTAGAGATGAGATTGCAATAAATCTTAATTCCTATGGTCAACAAAACAATGTCGTGATCTGTATAATGTATGATTTACTTCCAGAATATTTTTTAGTTTATAATGATCCGTTTTATTTAAACAATATTTTTTAAACAAATTGTAAAAATCAATTTTTTCGGCCTGTGCAAAATTTTTTTACGTTCTTCGAATCATTTTAAAGTTGATCGTTTTCGAGTTATAAATAATTTAAAACTGAAAAAAAAACTAAAAATTTTTAACACAAGTAAAATATATTATTTTTAAATTCGCCAACTGCTTAAATTCAACTTCAAACATTGTTCTATCAGTTTCTGATAAGTATTTTGAGCTTATTTTTTTTATTTTTTTTGGTGAATAAAGCGGTAAAAAGTGGTTAATGGCGCACGCTAGGTCTACCACGCTTCTGAAATATATTTATATTGTTACGATAAACATGACTCATATATAACCTGTAAATTGTATGTGGAGTACCACAAGGTTCAGTATTGGGTGATACCAGTATCACCTGGAGGAACTCTAATATTGCAACTGTTCATGCAACTATAACTTCTGGTCCACTTAAAAAAAACCTGGTCTGACTCTACTTTACTCTCTTTTACCGTGAATAAGACAGTAGCATTATCCTATAAAGGGAGAAGGAGCTCTTTAATCATTGCTTCTTAATAACAGCCAAATCAATATCGTAGATTCTGTAAAATTTCTTGGCATTTTTATAGACAGCAACCTTTAATAGTCCCTTCATATCGATTTATTATGCCAAAAACCAGCCTCAGCCTGATATGAAATAAGATCTGTTTCGAAGGAAATCAATTTAGCACCTGCCAAAATAACATATATTTCTTTGTTCGAGTCTCATCTTCAATATTATGGTCTTTATTTTTTTTGTTCCAGTACAGCTACCCAATCTGATGTTATTTTTAAATTACAAAAAAAAAAGAAATACGGTATCTTTTTGGTATCAGCCGAATTACACATTGCAGAAGCTACTCCACAAATCAGGGGATTTTTAACTCTGTCCTCTTTATATGTTTAAGAAACTGTTTGCTTACTTCGTACACACCTATATGTTTTTGCAGCAAGACCTAATTATGACTACTCCACCAGAAATTGAACCTTTGATGTATATTTACCGATCCCGTCCACTGAGTTAGTAAAGAAATCTATATTATATTCGGCAAAAAATTATACAACCATCTCCCTTTGCAAATTAAATCTGCAACTATTTTCCTTAAGTTCTGTAAAATGACAAAAGCCTATCTCTCTGAAAGATCTTATTATTTAGTGAAAGTGTATCTTAACCAATCATTGAGAAATTATAGTACGTTTGTGTACAAGTAACTAAAATATTTTTATATACAATATTTTATACCTATACAAAATATTTTTATATATTGTATATTATATTTGAATGAAGCACATGAAGCAACTTAAACTTATTAGTTCATTAGGTTTTATTATACAATTTGCATTTTATTTAAATATTGCAATGTATTATCTATATTATTATGTTTAATTTTGTAATATTTACGATTTATGTAATTTCAGTAAATTTTAAAGTGTTATTGCTACTTTTTTTTCCTTTTTGTAAGCTTTGTCCATAAAACTGTAAAATTTTCAGTGGCAATAAAGCATATTTCTATTATAATCTATTCTATTTTCGCATTTATCTACATTGCAACTACATATATGGTATATTAAAGTAATATTATTTTTCTTACAATTAGATGCTTTAATTAAATTTTAATATTCTTCTGAAGTTATCTTCTTGTGGCGTTTTAATATTATTTACTTTTTTTATTGCGAATTTTAGTTTAAAATATTAATAGTTTGTCAATTGCCAATATTAAATTCAACTAAAGAGAAGCGGAATTTAAGGTCTTAATAAAACAATTATTATTGAACATCTTTCATACGATATTTCAAAAAGCAGCAAGGATCTGTCTGACATTATCGATTTTCAATCTAACAAATGGTGATTGAATGTAATGAAAATTAAGTCGCTGGTAATAAAAAAGAAAAAATATATTATATGCACTCAATTATGTCTCTTCGTATCAAATAATTTAATATAGGATGATCAAGCGTTTTTAGAAATATTGAAAAATAACGAAATAAAACAAGAAAGTTACGTACACTTCCCTTGATAGGATGTTACTTATTAATGGTAATTTGAATTGTAATATATAATATTAGGAATAGCAACTGTTGATTCTACGTCATTAGTGGATTTAATTGCATCTATGTGGTAACAATCGGAAAAACAGGAAAGCTTGCTACGGAATGATTGGTTTCTTATTGCATGAGAGGTTTCTAATTTGTTTTATTTAGTGAGAGTTAGATCACATTGTAAGGGGAGTATGATTCACGTTGTAGGTAGTTCTTTAGTTGACACATCGAAGAATTTTGAAAATTGGATACTATGAGATCACAAGTACCTTCGAATTCTCTCGTAGAATAGAAGATATGTTTTTAATGTAAGTTTCTTTGAAACGTTCCCCAATAGTATGATAAAAAGGAGGATACGACTTTATCTCTTAAATGCCTAAAGAGTGAGCTAACGAAAGTTGTAGACTGTAACATTGTAATTGGGCTGGTAAAAAAGCTCCTATATTGAAGCTCAAATGAAAGCCAGTTTAGCATGATTTCTTAGTGTGCATAATGTACATTTTCTAATATAGTTTTTTATCAAAAAACATTCCCGAAAATTTGATATGGTCTACATAATCTAAACTGTTTTCATATATTCACAGAACTGGATTAGAAGAATGCCCATATTTAGAGAATAATAAATACAATTTGTCTTGGTTGTAGATAATTGTAATCCCATAGATAAAGACTAATTTTTTGGATGATTTAGTGCACATTGCAGATTTTTTTATGGAATATATATTTTTCTCTTTTGAATATAAGACTAAATCGTCAGCACATAATCTTGCTTTTAAGAGTTGAGGTAGATGCTCTATTTTTCTTATTAAAATAAAAAAACTGTTAGAATGGTAACAGATCCATGCCGAGTCCCATTTACTTGGTTTTTCTGCTCGATATTATACTATGTACTTGGATTATAAATTATCGGTTGCTCATAAAGTTGTGAATAAAATGGAAAATATTACCTTTGACGCCCCAGTGAGGAAGTTCAAGATCAAAACTTGGTTGGCTGTGAAATGGTCTCTTCTGAATGCACGACAACATATTAGAGTTCTACATAACTGTCCTTCAGTGTATTTTGACATAATTTTGACATAAATGACATAATTTTCGAGTCGATTTTTCTCATTGGTCTTTGTCAACCTATTTGACTGTACGTTTTTTTTAACGCTTTGACATTTTGACCTCTAAATAAATTTATAATTTCCCGTTTTGGCAACCGTCGAAATACGTCCATGATCGAAATAATTTGTACACAGATTTTCTAATATCCAGTTTATACGCCAAAACTTTTTTAATATATAACAAATAAGATATGAAATATTGAAATTTGACAATTATTCAAAATGTGTTTCCACTGGAGACTAGATGCATATTCATTATCAGACAATGAATTTTTTCCGAGAACTTTTGTTATATACTGTAGTTGAAATATTTCGTTAGAAAATTTGTTATTGATTTATTGCTCTTGTAAATTCCGAAACTTTTTATTAAAAAAAATAAATTTAGTTTGAATTTAAAAAGGCTTAACCTGGAAACAATTAATTAACTTGTAGCGAAGTTTTTAAATCTGGTAAATCAACCACTCAAACGTACAAGAGGTAAAATAGATGATAAAAAAGTTTGATAAAATAAAAAAAAAAACCTTAATCCATAAATTACTCGCGCTTCACGTAAAAATGGATCGGATGTTGTGAACGTCAATTCAAAGAGTGTAATTTATTACCACAACTTTGAACACAGGGAGTTGTTTAGGAATAATAAAACTTAAAATGGGAAACAAGTGAAATATGTTTTAATCGATCTAAATTTATGTTGACTATCAACTTTTCAAACAATTTTCAAGGTTCTTAAAAATTTTATTCCTAATATATTTTAGGTAACATATGTAGAATTCCGTATACCAAGGAAATTTATAAACAGAGAGCGGAATATATCTTCTTCTTCTTCAAGTGCCATCTCCGCGGCGGATGTCGGCAATCATCATAACTACTCGGACTTTTGAGACGGCTGCTCTGAAAAGTTCATTTGATGTACATCCGTACCACTCTCTCAGGTTGCGCAGCCATGACATTCTACGCCTCCCTATACTTCTCTTTCCTTGGATCTTTCCCTGCATAATCAGTTGGAGCAAGGTGTATTTCTCTCTACGTGTAATTTGTCCGAGATATTCCAATTTTCTTGTTTTAATTGTATTTCAAATTTCTATTTCTTTATTCATTTTTCTCAGAACCTCTTTTTTTGTGACGTGTTCTGTCCATGATATGTTCAGAATTCTTCTGTACACCCACAGCTCAAATGATTCCAGTTTTTTCATTGATGTCGCATTCAAGGTCCAAGATTCCATTCCATAAAACAAAGTCGAAAAAACATAGCACCTCGCCAACCTAACTCTTAGTTCCAATTTTAAATCCCTTGTACATAGCACTTTTCTCATTTTGTTGAAATTTGCTCTAGCTTTTTCTATTCTGATTTTGATTTCTTGAATGTAATCATTTGTAGAGTTAATCATTGTTCCCAGATATGGATATTTATCCATTTGTTCGACGTTGGTTCCGTTTATTAGAAGATTTTCGTTATTTCTTTGAGTTTTCGATATTCTCATAAATTTCGTCTTCTTGACGTTAATTGTTAGACAGTACTCTTTTCCATACTCCGCTATTCTGGTCACCAGTCTCTGAAGATCTTCAATATTTTCAGCTAAGATCACAATGTCGTCTGCATATCTAATGTTGGTAATGGGAACTCCATTTACCTTTATTCCAGCTGTTTCACCCTTAAGAGCTTTTTTCAGAATATCTTCGGAGTAGGCATTAAAAAGAATTTTCGACAATATGCATTCCTATATCATTCCACGTCTAATTTCGATTTCTTCTGACGGTTGTTCGTTAGCACATACTTTTGCTCGTTGTTTATAGTATAAATTTGATATGATCCTGAGGTCGTTGTAGTCAATCTTCTTTGATTTCAGGACATTCATTAATTGTTCATGTTGTAGTTTATCGAATGCTTTATTATAGTCAATAAAACATCCGTATATATCTTGATTGACATCCAGGCATCTTTGTATCAATATATTAAGTAAAAAAAGATCTTCCGCATTTCTAGGCCTTTGCGAAAACCAAATTGTGTATCATTAACGTTTATGTCCAGTGTGTAATATATTCGGTTATGGATGACTTTTAGTACTAACTTTAGCACATGCGACATTAAGCTAATGGTGCGGTTATCGCTGCATTCTCTTGCGTTTTTCTTTTTGGAGAGACAAATAAAAATCGGCGTTAACCACTCTTTGCGTAATACGCCTAAACTATAAATTTTGTTCAAGAGTGTCACTAAAACATTAATTTGCTTCTCATCTAGAATTTTTAGGATTTCTATAGGAAGCATGTCAAGTTCAGGGCTTTTTTCACTCTTCATTGTTTTTAATGCGTGTAATATTTCTTCTTTTGTAATATATGGACCTAGATCTCCTTTTTCATCATCGAACAGTTTGTCGATATATTCTTCCCATCTTTGTACTTTTTCATCCGTCTGTATTATAGTAGTACCGTGTCTATCCAGAAGTGCACCAGTGGGATTTTGTTTTCTTAGTCCTGCCAGTTCTTTAACTTTCTTGTGTAGGTTAAACAGATTAAATTTATTTTGAAAGTCTTCGATCTCTTTGCATTTCTCTTCAAAGTATTTTTCTTTCGCCTGCTTTATCACCTTCCTGATATCGTGGTTTATCTCCCTGTATTTATTGTTGTCTTTGTTTTTAAATTATCTCCGTTGTTCCATCATATTGAGTATCTTGTCATTCATCCATTCTTCTTTTGTCCTTGCGGAAATCTTTAGTATTTCTTTACAGGGTTCTAGTAGACAATGTTTTAGTCCATCCCAGTACTCGTCAATATCATTGGTGTTTATGTTCAATTTGCTGCAGTTCACATGCAGTTCATGTTGAAGGCATTCTTTTACGCTAGGTTCTTTAATATAGGCATACGTGAATTATAATCTGAGGCCACGTCTGATCCAGATAATGCTTTCACGGCTTTAACAGCTTTACGGTATCTTGCATTAATTGAAGGTACATCAGCACCTGGCAAGGCGTAGATTCGGTAAGCGGGTGAATTTTGTTTAGTGATGAACCTCACTTTTAGTTGCATGGCTACGTCAACAAACAAAATTGACTGTTTGGTGCGATTTATAGTCTGGTGAAATCATTGGACCATAATATTTTAAAAACGATGCTGGCCAGAACGTTACAGTCAATGGTGACTGCTATAGAGCCATGATTACTGCCTTTTCCATTTCCCAATTGAACAACCATGAAGTTCAAGAGCTGTTGTTTCAGTAAGACGGCGCAACATGTGACACAGCTCGTGCCACGATTGATTTATTGAAGGAAACGTTTGGTAACCGCACAGTTTCTCGTTTTGGACCGTGAATTGGCTTCCAAGATCGTGCAATCGTGCGTCTGTCAAACTTTACCATTGTAACTGTACAAACTGTACAAATTCTACAAACTATACAATTTGATTTACCAAAAAGTTACAAGGCATGTGGTACAGTTTAGGGTTGTACTAAATAAAATTAATACTGCTAAAATTATAAATTTGTAAGTTACACAAAGAGAATAATAAAAAACCAAAAAAAAATAACCTTAAAATATATTTAATAACTAAATAATACCGCAAAAATAACTCTGTTTAATAGATGCTGATTTATTCAACCCTTTAATGTTAAGACTGACGAAACTTTCTCAATAAAATGTAAATACGTTTCTTTCCTAAATAGAAGTTGTACCTCCGGAATATTAAGAAGGCTATAAAGATGTTAATGTAAAATATAACAGCCTGTTTCCAAGAAAAAAAAATAGGTTATATATATATATATATATATATATATATATATATATATATATATATATATATATATATACATATATATATATATATATATATATATATATATATATATATATATATATTTATATATATAAATATATATACAGATTGAACGAATTTAAAACGGAACATACGAAATCAATGTATTTCGGCTCAACTCCGCTCTAGGTGGTTGGCCAACAAAAGGTTGTCAAATAATTATATTATAAAAATCCAATACTTCAGCGGGCTACTGGATTCGGAACTCATTCAAGAACAAGTCAAAACTCCACCCAAATAGGTTGCCTAGCATCTCTGAAAAAACTAGACTTAAAAAGCAGTTATTATGCTGTCAATCCACTTATCGCTTCCTTATAGTCCAAGAGATAGGGCCGAATTTATAATGTTAACTATTAAATATTTTTGGTATAACAAATAGTAATTTTACTTATTTTTTATTACAATAAAAAGGTTTTTAAATTTACATTGCATAAATAATGATTGTTCAGATATAAGAAAAATTTGATTTATTATTACATTATTAATCAAATACAAAATATATTATTTCTATTTATCAATAGGTAAAATTCAATTTGTAGATTTCCTTTAACATTTTATAAATAATTATTAATAAAAATCAATTTAATAGTGGAATTATCAATTTTTTAAGTTTTGAAATTTACTTTGTAGGTATTTTCAATATTTTTTTGACGTGACAACGTCTTAAATTAGGTTGTGGCTCGGAGTCATTCATGAAAAAGTGTAACGCCCGCTCACGTCTGTTACAGTGAGTCACCGAACGAGAGAGAGGCCCGCTGGACCGGCGAATGCCTTGCGTCTCTCTCCCACTCAAACATGATCGGTCCGCTGCGCGCGCAGCACTAGAGAATTAGGCACGTTGAATCGGTGCGTGCTTCCGTGCTTGTGTCTCTGTCTTTCTCGAGCGTTCTTGGCGTTCAAGACACATTACAGCAGAAACACTTCCTTTCATTTCATATTTCTCCTATCATCGTCCTATCCTCAACAAAATCACTCAAATAGAAATTAGTTAAGTTTAAGTTTACATGTACAATGTTTTAGTAAACAAAATATATTTCTATAGTTAAAATTTGTGCAATTCTTATTTTCATTCAATTCCTTGTTCCTATTGTGCAATTTAATAATATTCATATCAATAAATATTCTACCGAGAAAAAGACGTTGTCACGTAAAATCTTCGCTCGTAAAACCGACTTTACAGGCAACCGATTTTTTTTTAACTTTCAAATTGATTGAATTTTTTTTCATTAGTTAATTATAATTTTACAAATTCTGTTTGGACATTAATTTTGCATCATTATTATTTTAAAATATTAAAATAATAATGATGCGCGTTCATTTAGATCAGTAATTCTAGACGCATGCGCTAAATGTAATAAGTATCAAGATGCTTTTATTCAACTTCGATTTGACTGACTTCGATTGTAATGAAGTTTTTGAAACCTTAGTCACTTATATGGAACAGGACTGACGAGAACAATTCCAAAAAGAAAAGTAAACGATGTCAGATTTTTACTATTTAACCGGCAGTATAAGTTGCATGATGTGAACGAGCCTTAAAAAAAAACTAAAAAATTTCGATGCTTCAAGCTTACCACCATGTCAAGATGAATTACACCAACATCTACTGCGAGCTCATTATATTTCAAATATTTGGACAAATGCTCATAAAAAAGTACTAACAGAATTGATTGTTGAAGAAC
Source organism: Diabrotica undecimpunctata (assembly GCF_040954645.1). Lineage (NCBI taxonomy): Eukaryota > Metazoa > Arthropoda > Insecta > Coleoptera > Chrysomelidae > Diabrotica > Diabrotica undecimpunctata. The sequence goes on from NC_092810.1 coordinate 135,659,212, forward strand.
ATGGTTGGAAGTTTGAAGATGAAACATATAAATTCAAATGGTTTAGTGGACCTCAGATGCCAGAATCAGTTCGAGAAGTAGTGATTGAAAATGAAGCAGATAATGAATGTGATATTATTGAAAGTGAAAGTGACGAAGATGATGAATGTGATAACATCAATGAGAGTGAGAAAAATGACGAAGTTTTTCTAAATTTTTTTTTTCTTATCGGAAAAATCGTTTGAAAATTTTTGGAAAAAAATCATGGTATAACTTACAGAAAATTGAAAGGATTCTACAAATTAGATTTTACCTCAAAAAATTACGAAAATTTTCATTTACGGAAATTTTTTTGGAAAATTTTGAGGAAAACTCTACTTGACGCTTCTCAGAATAGTAACAGCAGTGAGCATACAAATTTTCAAATCAATCGGTATAAAAATATCATAATAAAATCAGTTTGAAAATTGTTACCGAGACCTAAAATGCGCAGGCAAGTGGTACATTTGACCCCGTTTTGTGGCTCTCTGTACCAACCCAGCTGTCCGCCCTTTTGGATTTAGAGTTTTTAGGGGCTAAATAATAAGCCATGAAAATGGCGGACATATTACTTATCGTTAATTTTTCCCCAAAAAATTGCAACTTCACCCCTGTCCGCCACCCCTTATGTATCCACTCTCGCGTCCGCCCTTTGGGATTTCGTCTATTTATACCAAGATCTTACTCTGGGCAAATTTTCAGCCATATTATCGATCGTTAATTTTTCCGAAAAAAATTTCAACTTCATCCCTGTATAGCCACCCCCTGTACCACGAGGGGCGTCCGCCTGTAAGGCAAAGTCTTAACCCAGTTACAATGAATATATTCCAATAGACAAATGTCATATTACTGATCAGTTCAAAATTTCGGCTCTATCTCTCCGACTATTAGGCAAACTCCTCTTTCCTTTAAAGGAGACAGATAGTTGAACGATATTTTATACAATGTCTATCACCGGGTATGGATTTATTTTTGTCCAAGTTTTATATTGGTCCACTATTTCAAATGCAGTTCAAACAGACATATATTAAATTGTATGTTCCGTTTTAAATTGGTTCAATCTGTACATATATATATATATATATATATATATATATATATATATATATATATATATATATATATATATATATATATATATTTATATATAGATAGATAGATAATAAAATAATTACCTACAAAAGCATATGGTGTGGGTGTTTATTTGTAACTATAATGCAAATTTGTACAATCCGATGATTTTAATTTAGACTGAATAATGAAAAATCACAAATTTATAGTTTAAATCTACGTTTTGCACAATATGTTTGGCACTGTTTCCTCTGCATTTAACAGCTATAAAACCTGTAATAACAGCTTTTCTGGAGCTCTTTGCTTGCCTTTGGCCCAAAATATTGTTGTATACTACATAAAGTTTTTTTTCCAATTTTTTAACATCCTAAACTATGCGTTTTTTTTTCTAAACCGTGTAAGGTAAAGGGAGGAGAGATGAACCAGGAGGATAGTCGGTGTGCTAGGTATATCTGACCAAGCTTGGAAACAGGCAACTCTATCCTACTCTGCTCCTATTGTATCGTTTACGCCGTTTACGTTTAACGTTAGTTGCTTAAGAGACGCCAGTTGTAACGCATCGGTGCGTACTTGTAGGAGTGGTATTTACGATAGTTGAAACTGCCACGTGTCATAATTTTATTTGAGTTTTTTAAATCTCATTTTCTGTAAAAACACGTGAGTTTGACCGAGTATTTGTTAGTTTATTATTGAACTATATTTAAAATTTGTATTATAGAGTAAAAATTACTGCTGTTGTCTGCTTATGTTAAACAATACCTGTCCTTCTATTTAAGGATAGATGGACCACTCACGAGGAGGAGAGTTGGACCAGTATGTTTTTATTTTAGGATTATGCCCAATAAATATATTCGCAAACAATATACACCTAAGAGAGGTAACTGGACCTCTAGGAAGCTAAGTGATGCCGTAGATGCTGTGAAGAATGGTGATATGGGTAATAATGAAGCCGACAAAACATTTGAAGTACCCAAAACAACTTTTAAACGTCGAATAAAAACAAACAATATGGATAAGATAAACCGATTGGGTCTGTCTACTACTTATACTATTTTATGATTTCTGCAATTTTCAATTGATATAAAACAAAAACAACAACAAGTAAATATTTGTTTCTTTCGAGATTAATTGCAGTTTATTATTAGAAATTTTTTTTAGCCATTGCCCTTTGATATATTAGCGGGTAAACAAAGAGACATGACAAATATTTACTCATTATTGTTTTATATAATTTAAAAATTTGCAGAATCCATAAAATAATATAATCAGAATATGTTTTTTAAAAGCTTTCTCTCCAAAACACCCATTTTAACTTTTGTCGATAAGACATTCTGGTCAAAAGACTTTTTACCGTCGAATTGATAAAATGAATGAATTAATAAAAAGTTGAAAAAATTGATTTCGCACGCGTAACACATTTAAAATCGCCGATTGCTTCAAGCATTGTTTATGAGAGAACGATTCATTCTTCAGGAAAAGTGCTAATATTCATTTTTGTTTACCGTTATCTTAGCTACATTCCTTGTTTGAAACATTTTTCTTTACGGCGTACAGATTCTTGGTAAATCGATGTTTTCTGTCTTTCTCCCCCCCTTCAAGGGGCAATTTAGAGGGAAGACCGGGGGAAAAATGGTAAACTTTCTTGCATCTTTTTTGAGGTCTCAGGGTTGATATTGCATTTTCGTATCTGACATCTATAAGTTACATGCAAAAACGTTAAAAGTAGAAAAATTTAAAGAACCGTATCTTGATTAAAATTAGTAGTATGTAAGTATTTAATACCGAAGTGTACGTGGTATAAGTAAGCGATAAGCTTCGGTTAAAAAAAAATTATTCATTGTTATACTTTGAAAAGATTGTAATATTATTTCTTGTAGAATTTAGTAGAAATATTATGTTTTTAATTATAGAAATTATAGTCTTCTGTGTAAACTTTTGCATCTTTCTTACTTACCTTCGTTTTTGTTCTTACTATATTTATAATTATACAATAAAATAAAGCCCAAATTCTATACAAAAGCCGCAGACCAACGGTATGCAAAAATAGAACCTAAAATCCATCTCATTTTTGTTTTAACTTTCCAAATCCCCGGTTATCTGAAGTGTTACAAGTGCTTAAGATCGTAAGGTTTTATCGTAAAAAAAGAAAACTGACGCCTCCAAAGGTACGTTCTTCTCGCATCGAGTTTCAGATACGTTTCGAGCATTAAAAAGCTTCCTGGCTCTAAATGGAGGGAAATGTGTATTCCGAGCGGGAATATTTGCAATTCAGAATTTGTGTAAACACGTCCCTTCCTTTGTAGGGCGATAGATAACAGTGGCGGATCGCCAGTTAATTTCGACTCCAAATTAATGATCTTTTAGTTAATAAAACAAAACGTTTATTACGGCTCTAAATTTAAAAAGCTGACAATATAAATTGCAATGTAACTTAAATATTTGTACTTCATATCAAACGAAAGTCACAAAAAAATACAAATAAAGGGTACTTAAATACATTTAAAACAGTAAGAATTAATCATCTGTTTTATTGAATAATGTAGGTATTCAGGACTTTATATTTATGCAAACTGTACGACCCGAAAAGTTTTATGTATATAAGGCTAAAAAGGGTGGCATAAACGTATCAAAAAATATTTTATTTTTCACTTGCATATTATTTGTTTATTTTACTTGGATACGGTTTATTTTTGCACTCTGAATACTTAATTAGATCTATGATTAATTAAAACAAAATTAATTTAATTCCTTATAAGCTTTTTATAAATCGTTAGTTATTATTTACTTAGAAATCACTAATGCTACGGTTATAGTTAATTGGCAAAAACAAGAATGAAACAATGAAGCTGAACTACAAAATAGTTATACAGGCACTTTCATTCATTCATTCATTTATTGTTAAGAATTTTAATTAGTTTTGGAAAAAAATCGAGAATGAAATGGTAGAAGATAGCAAAAGTTACCAAAAGCTATTCTACAGAATCCTACAGAAACGAAATGAAACTCAGGAACGAACGCACTGAAGGTGCGAAGATGCGGAAATGAAAATTAATAACAGAAACAAAATAAATAGTTAAAAGATGGAAACAACACTTCGAAGAAGTGCTAACGGACAAAAACCAAGACGACATTAGTAAATATTGAAAGGTATCACTAATAGTTCGTATATACAAAAAAAGTGATATAAGAGAATATAATAACTACCGAGGATTCATGTTGGTATGTAAATGTATGAAAAAACAATAACATTAAATGAAGCACAAAGAGGATTTATAAGTGGTAGGAGTATGTAGGATTACATATTTGCTTTAAAACATATAACATAAAAAGCTATGCAAGAGAAAAAAAACTATACATAGCATTTCTTGACATAAAAAAGCCTTCGATAAAGTACCAAGACAAAAACTATGGAAAATACTAAGAGAAAATGGAATGGACAACAAGTTACTAATAATGATACAAAACATATATTTTAAGAACAACCATTAATAGTTAGTAGTAATTAGTAACAATTCAACATCAGACACATTTACAATAAATCGTGAGTCAAGACAGGGAGAACAGACTGTGTAACGATAGAAGAGAAATTTAAAATAACTTAATTCTGCCTGTAAGGTATGCAACCAACTATACATGTAATCGTATTATCAATTGTTTATCAATTGGTCAAACTGCTTACCTGCCGCTTCCACTTAGCTTGGAACTGACGGAAGCCGACGATTTTAAAAGTGTAAGAGCTCACTTTATATCTAACCTTTGAACAGGGCACAAGGTTGATCCTTCAGCGACCAACGCCACGAGGTTCAAGTTATCAGAAAAAATTTTAAGTTATTCAGAGGTGAATTTAAGTTACAGAAGGCGTTTTTTTTTTAATATTAGAAGTTTTGGGAAAAGAAGATTTTGGTTTAATTGTTGAAATATTGTTGTGTTGGGTGAGTTTCATTTTAATTAAAGTACATCATTATTTTTTTTAACCATTATTAGTTTCATATTAATATCATTTATTCAATAATTTTACCCTAATTATATCAGTCAAATCACGTTCAGAATTCTTTCTGTTAGAAATTCTCCTAAGTACACGTTCTCATCAATATCCAAGCAATTCGGTAATGTAAGGAGATCCTTCATTACTATTTGCCTATAATATATTCGTGATAAGTTAAATTTTAATTCTTCATTGAAATATTCATAGTAAAATCCCAACATTTTTTTTTATAAATACATAGTTTTCGATTAATTTTCCAAGGTCACAAAAAAGTGTACGAAACCTTCACTAATTATCATCATTCGGACTAGTTTTTCTTGTCCTAACCGCCTTTTTGTTTATCAACTCTGAATAAAGCTAATGAGAGCTTCTTTGATTTTATTTTAGTCGCTGGAGGAAAGAAGGAATATAAAAGTCAATACAATAAAGATTATTTTGGATTTGGGGTAATGGATTTCAGTTTAGTTTAGTTTGGGGTTTTTTTTTGGGTTTTTCCCGGGTATTGAAGTAGTGGTACAGTTTGGTGCTAGAAAAGTGCGCTTACAGTGCGGCGTAAAGCGTCCGGAAGAAGAACCTTCCCGGTTTGAGAGTAGTCAGGTTTTTTTTTATTGTTTTCGTTCTATTTTAAAAATAAGTTACTTAAATATTGTTTAAACTTTTAGTGAGTAAACGAACCAAAACTTAATAATAATTTTAGTCAATTTTCATAATTCATATTTGCGTATCATTATCTATATAACATTCAATTTTGTCTTAACATCATTTGCTTATTTTTTGTCATTAAATATTTTAAATATATATATATGTATTAGTAATGACAGGGTAGGGGTGGATTTTAATACACTTTTCTAAAGTCATTTGTGCACAAAGGTCCATTTTGTATTTTTACAGCCCTACTGGTAACGTCACTGATTCATCTTGGATCTGTTCCTTTCTGAACAGACCAATTTAAATATATCTACAGGTTATCTGATTGGAATCAACTTAGAAATTGTCAAACTGATACATTGTGTTAAATATAAGGAGAGGTTATATTTAAATTAGTCTTTTATCAGCCTAGAGAACAAGCTGGATTTAAAACGGGATACAGCACTAACGACCACTTACTAGTGATAAAGAACCTGATAGATTAGTCTGCAGAATACAACAAACCATTGGCACTGATATTTGTCGACTACGAGAAAGCATTCGATACCATAAGCCATCAGAACATGTTAAAAGCAACACCCTACCACTGAACTTTCTAACGCACACCAGATAAAATTTCACTCAACAACACTGGTTCCGTTTAAAACATGGCTGATTCGGTCTGTGCGAATGAGATGCACGTACTTATCTTGCTAAGCAGAGTGGGCGTTCTGATTGTTTTATTATTCTGTGACGAGCTGAACCGTAGGTTCGGACATTTGGTTGACGCACTTACTCGAGCAGGTAATGGCGCAAACTTATTATCCAAGGGATTATGCCTACGTGACTCTAAGGCCGTATCCATTCTAGTCAAAGGTGGCAACGATTTTTTATCGTATAACAATTTTTAAGTTTGGAGAGTCGAAAGGCTCAAAATATTGTGATATTATCGGCTTACAGTGGGATCGATCCTTGCCAGTAGACCAGATCTTTAGACGGATGAACATGGATATTATAATCTTTTCCATGTTGGAACTCGGAATTGTCTAAAGGTCAACATACACTTTACCTGTCGGTTTTTATATTAGTAAAGTGTATATTGTCATATGTTAGTTGCCGTTTATTATTTTAAGTAAATATCGATCTGGCCGAAAAAGCCAGCGCACTCTGTGAGTAGTCTATTGGGCGTATGGATCGAATTCCAGCGATAGCTAGGAATACAAACAGTTTACCGTAGTAGTATAAATAATAACATTGAAAATACATTTCCCTGTGTACTTGTTCTTGATTTTTTTAAACTGAAACCAAACCAAATAAACCAAAAGATAATCCCTCTTTTTACCGCCTCAAAACCCTTACATGATTCATGTCAAAATTCTGTAAAAAAGTGTAAACCTTTATCCAATAGGTAACTTAAAATGAAACATTCTCTTCTCCTAATCCCATTTAAAAGTGGTTTATGAAGAGCTAGATATATACAGGGTGTTTCAAAAAAGGTAACACCATCCGTTTTCAAGATACAGGGCGTTGAAGAAAAAGAAATTGTACGCATTTTTTACGATTTTGCCGAAACTACTGGCAACATTGTAATGAAATCTTATGCGAATATGTTTTGGACGCTGATATATCCCATGAATTTGTTTTTATATCTGATTCTCATAGAGGGCGCTAGTTACACGGATCGTACTAAGTATTAGTTAATATAACTTTTTTAAGAGTATAATTATTAATCAAAATTTCAAGTAAACTTAAACATCATTCAATTTTACACGAAAAAGGTACTCTTGGTAAAATTCGATACTGTGTACCGTTTTCGGAATATTTTGATTTAAAAATTATGAAGTAATAATTGATGCTGGTAGTGATGATAAAGTTCTAATAGGTATACCTCTATTTTCCCCAAGTGTGCCATGAAAATCTGACATTTATTGATTGTTATGACGATAAATCAACAATAATTAGAGTTTTGAAACCTTGCTATTTGTAAAATCAAATCAAAATGTACTCAAATGTTGAATACACTGACATGTTATTACTTACTCGAATGTTTAGGATGTTCTAGTGCAGCTGCGACACGTTATGCAGAAAAGTTTCCTAGAAGAAACTTACCAAGTAAAAAACATTTAGAGCCGTTAAACGACATTGTTGAGAAACTGGGAATGTGAGACCAAATAAAATAAATTCTGGTAGACCAAAAACAACAAGAACAATTAATAAAGAAAATAATATTTTAAATTTACTTGATCAAGATCCAACAGTAAGCGTAAGGAATATAGCAAGACAAACAAATACTTCTTCTTCAAGTACTTGGCGGATACTGAAAGAACAGTAATTATATCCTTATCATAACAGACAAGTCCAAGAGCTCTTGCCAGATGATCTACCGGTTAGAGTGGATTTTTGTGAAACATTGCAACAAAGGACAGCCCACAATCCAAATTTTTTTAAAATGCATTCTTTTTACGGACGAGGCCACCTTTACGCGACAAGGTATGTTTAACTTCCATAATGCACACTACTGGTGTGATGAGAATGCACGAGTCAAAAGGGTATCACATTACCAACACTCATTTAAAGTTGTTTGGGCAGCAACTTTAGGTAACAAATTAATAGGCTATTACATTCTACCTGGAAATTTAAATGGTGATATGTATCTTGATTTTTTAAACAATTCCTTATTCGAGGTATTAGAAGATTTAACGCTAAACGAGCGAAGATCTTAATTGAAGTTATACTTCTATACGCGCGCTCCACGTTGGAAATTTGTATGGGAGTGAATCTGTGAGATCATTACATATGTAAGATAATGAGTAAGAGAGAGACAGAAGACATATTTTCTCTCTCTCCTTCTCTCGAATATAAAAATGTTCCTTTTGTATATATAATTTAATATTAAATATAATATATAAAGATATATATACATATAATATTATATATATAATAAAATATTTATTATTATTATTATTTATGTGATATGTTTTGTATTATTTATTAAATGTTCATAATTATATTAGTCTTTTGTATTTCAAAATAATAATCTCAATAAATCAGTGTATGATCCAGAACTGTCAATTTTGAAATACGTTTGTGTCATGTCCTCGTTAGTATAGTAGTCAGTATCCCCGCATGTCACGCGGGAGACCGGGGTTCGATTCCCAGTCGGGGAGGACTTTTTTATTAATATTATTACATGGTAAATTAAACATATGCGTAAGTAGAAAAGTTATGTATATTATTGTCATTTTTAAATACTTATGAATATTGCGTTTTAATTTGTTTTGTATTATTATATTGAATTATGTAGCACTGTATTGTAGTGTATTTTTTTATGTATATTATTGTCATTTTTAAATACTTATGAATATTGCATTTTAATTTGTATTGTATTATTATATTAATAACAAAATAAACAATGAATTTTACTGCAGAGTATGTGTAAAAAAATTTTTGCATTCAACTCCTTTCATACATATATGAAAATAAAAATATACATTTTCATCAAAATATTGATTCAATCATTCATTTACTATACTCCTATTACAGGTCAAAAGTTGTTTATTAATTGTTAGTAAGTTGTTATTAATTCTGTTTCTCTTTCTGCTATGTCTTACCTATAGCATTACATATGTAATGATTGTGCAGATTGACTCCCAAATAAATTTGTAACGGCGAATGCGTGTATAGAAGTGTAACTTTCACCTGCAGTCCCACTGGACTGCCACACCCGTTTTTTTATGCACGATGGAGCTCCACCACACTTTGATAGAAAGTGTCGTAATTGGTTGAGTAATCATTTTCCAACTTGATGGATTGGTAGAGGTGCAGAAGCTCCGATTCATTGGCCTCCTCGGTCATGCGATTTTAACCCTTTGGACTACGCAGTTTTGTCGTATATTAAGGAAAACGTCTATGCTATAGAGGTAAATTCACGCCAAGAATTGCTGATCCCCTACCGTTTAGAAGGTTAATGAAATCTTTAGAAAAAAGAATAAACTTATGTATTCGCGAAAACGGAGGGCATTTTGAACACTTACTGTAATTCAATTTTATTTTATGTTCTTAGTCATTAATTTAATTTTCTTCTTGTAAGTTTTGTCTAATTACTAACTATTTTATACCAGCATCAATTGGTACTTCATAATTTTCAAATGAAAATATTCCGAAAACGGTACACAGTATCGAGTTTTACTAAGAGTACCTTTTTCATGTAAAATTGAATGATGTTTAAGTTTACTTGAAATTTTGATTAATAATTATACTCTTAAAAAAGTTATATTGACTAATACTTAGTACGATCCGTGTAACTAGCGCCCTCTATGAGAATCAGATATAAAAACAAATTCATGGGATGTATCAGCTTCCAAAACATATTCGTATAAAATTTCATTACAATGTTGCCAGTAGTTTCGACAAAATCGTAAAAAATGCGTAAATTTTTTTTCTTCAACGCCCTGTATCTTGAAAACGGATGGCGTTACAAAAATTTTTTATTAAGCAAACCCCACTGATTTTTCAGTTTTTTACCTACCCTAGAGACGGGGTTACCGTTTTTGAAACACCCTGTATATGATCAATTGAAGTATTTGCTAATAAAAAAACCAATGGCAATATTCTTTGATGTAACCCAAGCTTTTGATAGAACTTGGAGACACTGTATTTTACAAAATTTAACTGATTATGGAATTTAAAATACCATGCATATGGCGAGAATTTACAATAAGTTCGAATAATGAGCAAATAGTTAATAATTTGACCATTGTGTATTATATTTCTCAACGACAATATGACAATATCGTATATCTTTTTGACAGTGAAATCTTTTACCGTTGAAATATGTTCTGCCCATACCACTGCGGTATTTAAATGAAACGTTTATTAAATAAAACATAAATGCCTCCTATCCGTATTCTTTATGTTTCATTTTATTGTTTTCATAACCAGATGTACATAACAAACATTCTCATGAATATTATTAAATTTTCAATCGATCTACACATATACGGAGCAGTATATTATGCCGAATTTTATGTAATATGAATTTAATAAAAATATGTTCATTCATGTTCAAAAGAGTACATAACGTGGATTTCATAAGTCTGTGGGTTTCATAGTCAAGGTATATCAAACTGCAGTCGGAGAGTGATTGCATTAAAAATATATTAGGTATATGAGTCAATAAAAATTTTATATCCAATCAAAACAGTAATATATCTATATTCTTGGGAGAGTAATAACGATGAATAATAAATCCCTTTACGTAAAGGTTATTTAGCCAATATTTGAATTCTAACCGTATGCCTGCTAGATATTTGTGAACTTTTGTAAACTGTAAGTGACCCAAAGTCCGTGTGGATGTTGTCTGTCGCCCATCGGACGCGTCCCCAGGTGGTGGATAGGGGAACGCCCTAACCAGTCCTAGCACTGACGGGTAGGTGGGAAATAAAATACCACCCGGGAACCAAAACAGACTGGCATGGCAACCCAACAGAGTCCCTGGCCCTCCAGGTTGGGGGTTAGGCTAGAGGCTAACAACCTCTTCCTGTAAAAATCATATGTTACGGAACCTCAAGGACTATTAGCCGGACGGAACTTACGACGACGACACTGCAAACGAAAAATGGAATTAAGATTAGGAACATGGAACACCCGAACCCTGTACCGAGCTGGAGCACTCGCATCTCTACTAGACATAGTGAACATGTACAGAGTAGATGTTTTGGCACTGCAGGAAATGCGATGGACGGGAACAGGCATTCTTGATAAGAGAACCCACTCCATATATTACAGCTGCAATGAAAACCAACACATAGATGGAGTGGGATTTATAGTAAACCAAAGAACAAAAGGCCTAGTTATTGATTTTAAAGCCTACAGTCAAAGAATGTGCTATTTACGCTTAAAAGGTAAATTCTTTAATTACAGTTTAATTAATGCACATGCCCCGACCGACGACAAACTAGAAGACATTAAAGAACAGTTTTTCGAAGACCTAGAACAAGCCTACAGAAGATGCCCCAAAAATGACATTAAAATAGTGCTAGGTGACATGAATGCAAGAATAGGACGAGAGCATGTTTTTATGCCGACTATAGGAAGGCATAGCCTACACAACATCAGTAGCGATAATGGATTACGACTGATAAACTTAGCAGCAGCACTGAACATGACCGTCGCTAGCACCTATTTTGAACACAAGAATATACACAAGGTAACCTGGACCTCCCCTGATTTAAGAACAACTAGTCAGATTGATCACATCTTAATAGATTCAAGACACGGAACGGACATAATAAACTGCAGAAGTTATAGAGGCGCAAACATGATCTCAACACTAAGGGCTAGAATTTCAAACTCCAACAAAGAAAAAGAAATAAATAGAAAGAAATGGAATGTAGAGAAGCTGAGAGATGCAACTGTTGCAAAACAGTACTGGGAAAATGTTACCAATAGGTTAAGGAATCAAAGTCTAGGCGAAGAAGACCAGAGAGATATAGACTCATTCTGGAACAGGATAAGGGAAGATATTGAGTCAGCAGCACAAGATGAAATAGGAACAGAAACTTGTACCCGAAAAAATCACTGGTTTGACGATGAATGCAAAGACGCAACACAGAAAAAAAATGAAGCCTATGCAAAAATGCTTACCCGCCGAACTAGAACAAGTATAGAGAATTACCAGACAAAGAGAAGAGAAGAAAAGAAAATACACAGAATGAAGAAACGAAACCACTTAAAAAAGGAACTTCAATATATAGAAAACCTCAACAGAGAGAAAGAATTCAGAACATTCTATAAGAAAGTTAACATCAACAGAAAAGAATTTAAGGCAAACACAAATCAATGTAGAAGTTTAAATGGCGATCTCTTAACAACAAGAACAGACGTACTAAACCGATGGACGGAATATTTTAACCAGATACTTAATATAGAGGAAGAAGAAAACCCGGAAGACGAAAGCTGCGAGGTAAGCGGAGCAGACGAGAGGGAGGAGGATCCACCAACGATCCTGGAAGTTAAAGACGCTGTAAACAAACTAGCCAGAAACAAATCACCCGGAATAGATAATCTCTCAGCGGAATTATATAAAGAAGGTGGCCACGATATCATAATAGCCCTACAGCAGCTTATAAAAGAAATATGGATACAGAAGTCCCTTCCCAATGATTGGAATATTGGAATACTTTGCACCATACACAAAAAGGGTGATATCTTTGAATGCTCTAACTATCGAGGAATTACGCTCCTAAATGCAGCGTATAAAATATTCTCCAATATACTATGCCATCGTATGGCACCATATGCAGAGCGAATAATAGGACAATACCAGGCTGGTTTCAGAGGTGGTAAATCAACAATTCATCAGATTTCAACCCTAAGACAAATTCTAGAGAAAACACTGGAATACGGTGTAGACACGCACCACATATTTATAGACTACAAGGCAGCCTACGACTCTGTAAATAGAAGAGAATTGTTTAGAGCAATGATAGACCTAGGAGTACCAAATCAGTTGGTAAGTTTAACCAAACTAACCCTTGAAAAAGTTGAATGCAAAGTACGAATCCAGGGGGAACTCTCTGAACCTTTTAAAACAAATAACGGGCTACGTCAGGGAGACCCACTCTCCTGTATACTATTCAATCTAGCTTTGGAAAAAGTAATACGTACGTCACAAATCACAACTACCGGTTCAATATATAACAAATCTGTGCAAATCTTAGCATATGCTTGTCGTCTCCGGTGTAATTAATAAACGTATGAAAATCTGATTGCAACTTGGTGCAAGTTTCCATGTTTATTAATCTGTCCAACTATTGCGCAATATGGTGTAATATTGCGTAGTTGGCCGGTACGCTCTTATTGTGGCATTGTCTTAAAGAGGTCAATGCCCTTGTGGTTTTATTAAGGTGGTAAATAAAACACATTCTTTCTAAGTAGAAAAAAACTCAGCTTCAGAGTCTTAGAAAGAAACAGAGCCCTTCGAGCAAAGTGCTCTAGGGAGCTACCCTACACGGGTAAAACACACACTAGTCACTACTAGACTTGACTGAGCGCGAGATCCGAAAATGTCCCATATTTAAAGATAATTAACTTTTATATGAAACCTTTTCATTTCTCGACCAATTAGATTTAATTATTTGTTCCAGAAGGAAGGGCGATGAACATCGAAGTGCGTGATTGGTGGCACTTGATGACATCCCCCCTGCTTTGGAGACTCTGAGGCTGATAAAAAAAGATGCTTTTATTAAAAAAACTTAAGAAAACAATTTTTTTTACAATACACATATAGGAAAGGAAAATGCATAAAATATATCAAATATGTACATGAAATATATCGAAATGAATATGTCTATATTGTCAAATTACTTACAAGTCCTCTAACACTCACTGCACTCGCGTACACTCGCGTACCGCGCACTTGCACTGCACAAAAACACTCACAGGCGGTGGTCGGTGTTGTGGACAGCATCTGCAGGTCCATCCTCGACGACGTGCTCGTTCTACGGCGGCTTCGTCCTCTCTAGCTGTACATTTCCCATCTGCATGTCACCGGTGGGTTTGCCTGAGCCTCCGTGGTGCTCTGGACCACATAATGGTAGGGCAGGCAGTGACTGGCCACTGCGGAGACATCCATTGCATCAGGTACTTAGCATCAAGTAGGCTGGCTCGTCGGAGATGTGGCACATCGACGGTTTCAGGGATGCAGAAGGTGGATATCGGCATGTTAGTTTTGTGTACTAACATCCGATGCTTCTCCCCGCTGTTTTCTTGAGTGGTTTTGATGCAGGCATCGTGTTGGAACTTTTGCGATTTTCGATCGCGGAGCATGAGAACTCTGACATCTCGGAGTCGTGGTAGAGTTCGTTAAGGGTTGGGCGCCATGTCGTCTCCGGTGTAATTAATAAACGTATGAAAAACTGATTGCAACTTGGTGCAAGTTTCCATGTTTATTAATCTGTCCAACTATTGCGCAATATGGTGTAATATTGCGTAGTTGGCCGGTACGCTCTTATTGTGGCATTGTCTTAAAGAGGTCAATGCCCTTGTGGTTTTATTAAGGTGGTAAATAAAACACATTCTTTCTAAGTAGAAAAAAACTCAGCTTCAGAGTCTTAGAAAGAAACAGAGCCCTTCGAGCAAAGTGCTCTAGGGAGCTACCCTACACGGGTAAAACACACACTAGTCACTACTAGACTTGACTGAGCGCGAGATCCGAAAATGTCCCATATTTAAAGATAATTAACTTTTATATGAAACTTTTTCATTTCTCGACCAATTAGATTTAATTATTTGTTCCAGAAGGAAGGGCGATGAACATCGAAGTGCGTGATTGGTGGCACTTGATGACATGCTTGTCGTCGCAGCAAGAGTGAACCTATGAAATTATTCACTCTGCTGTACGCTCTACTTAGGGGCTTCAGGTATATTGGATGAAATACCCCTAAGCATTTATCCAATTAACTTCTGGATGTATGTTGTCACACCAAGTCTTGATAAAGACTTGGTGTGAATTTTCTTATATGACGAATACTATCAGGATATCGGTCGAAATAAAACAAGTTTTTGTAGCAGAAGAAAGACTATCTACAGAGTCTTAATTGTTTGCGGTAGCAAATGGAGCAGAGCCCCGACCGGCGACCTCCTAGAGCGTACGTGCTCTAGGTAAGGCCGTGGTCCATAGACTCATGCCAAGATCCGAAGAATGCGCATATTTAAAAGTATTTTAATATTTATATGGCATTTTCGGATCTCTCGGCCAATGGTAAATTAAGAAATATGTAAAAGGCGGGGCGATGCGCATCAGGGTGCGTATTAGTTTGTCACTAAAGGCACCAGGATGACATCCCCCTCCCTTTGGAGACTCTGTAGATAGGTAAATTTTATTAAAAAAAATTGAAAAAGTTTACATAGATAAAAACACAATAAACAATTTTCAAAAATGACACAGTACAATTAATAACAAATTGCAAAAATGAAAAGTCACAATTTATACACATGGAAAAGTAATAATTAATAAACTATTTGCAAAGGTAAAAGGTACAATTGATAACCGTTTGCAAATATAGAAAGTTATAATTAATAAACACATTGAAAAGTAATAATTAGTAAGCGATTTGTAAGATAAAAGTACAATTGATAAACAGTTTGCAAAATAAAAAAAAAAAAGGTTATAGTTAATAACGCTTTGCAAATATGAAAAGTTATAGTCAATAACAATCTGCAAAATGAAAATATGAAAAAGTTAAAGTTATCAAAGTTTTAAGATTATAAATGTTCGTAAACACAAGCACTATTACCTTGATTCTGAGGGAAGGTGGTGGTGACAGCATCTCCATCCTAGGCAGGTTCCATCCTCCTTCGATGCACCAGGCTCCCTCGGCGGGTTCGTCCTCTTCTCAGCTCTCCGGATCCCTTCTGCTTGTCCACGGTGTTTCGTAGGCAAGTTTGCCCGAGGCCTCCGTGGTGACGCGGACCACATATTGGTAGGGCAGGCAGTGACTGTAGCTACTCCGGGACTTCCATAGCTTCCAGGACTTCAGGCTTCGAAGAAAACTGGCTCGCTTCAGGCGTCTGGTACACAGAAGGCGTCAGGTCTGTGTCTAGGACCTGGATGGCGGAATGTTAGGATTTTGACGTCCTAACATCCGGTAACTCTCCCCTCTGTCCTCTTGGATCCAGCATGGATTCATAGGCTTGTGTGTACCACGGCTTCTCATCGGTGGGCGTAGTCGAAAAGCGAGTTGGGCGCCATGTCGTCGCAGCAAGAGTGAACCTATGAAATTATTCACTCTGCTGTACGCTCTACTTAGGGGCTTCAGGTATATTGGATGAAATACCCCTAAGCATTTATCCAATTAACTTCTGGATGTATGTTGTCACACCAAGTCTTGATAAAGACTTGGTGTGAATTTTCTTATATGACGAATACTATCAGGATATCGGTCGAAATAAAACAAGTTTTTGTAGCAGAAGAAAGACTATCTACAGAGTCTTAATTGTTTGCGGTAGCAAATGGAGCAGAGCCCCGACCGGCGACCTCCTAGAGCGTACGTGCTCTAGGTAAGGCCGTGGTCCATAGACTCATGCCAAGATCCGAAGAATGCGCATATTTAAAAGTATTTTAATATTTATATGGCATTTTCGGATCTCTCGGCCAATGGTAAATTAAGAAATATGTAAAAGGCGGGGCGATGCGCATCAGGGTGCGTATTAGTTTGTCACTAAAGGCACCAGGATGACAGATGATATCAATATTGTTGGGAGAACGGAAAACGCAGCACGAGAGGCGTACGTAGCATTAAAGGAAGCGGCTACAAAAATGGGTTTAATAATAAACACCAACAAAACAAAATACATGAAAATAGGTACGCAACCACAAACACTACGGCCACTTGTTATAGAAAATGACGTCATCGAAGCAGTTAACGAATTTGTATACCTGGGAACGCTCGTCAATACTGAAAATGACACTACCGCAGAGATAAACCGCAGAATTTGCACGGCTAATAGATGCTATTTTGGGCTTAATCTCCTTTTTAAATCTACAGTTATATCAAGAAATACAAAAGTAAAACTCTACAAAACAATAATACGCCCAGTCCTAACATATGGTTCAGAAACCTGGACTTTAACAAAAAGTAATGAAAACATGTTAGGATGTTTCGAAAGAAAAATACTAAGGCGCATCTATGGAGCGGTAAATGAAAATGGTGTCTGGAGAAGACGATACAACTTCGAACTCTATAGGATATACCAGGAACCAGATATCGTAAAACACATAAAGATAGGACGTCTAAGGTGGGTAGGCCATGTTATGCGGATGGAGCAAACCGACCCAGCTAGAAAAACGCTCCTTGATAGACCTATTGGTCAAAGAAGAAGAGGAAGACCCAGAACAAGATTCCTAGATAACATCGATGAAGACATGAGAAATATGGAAATACGTGCTTGGCGGAGGAAGGCGATGGATAGGGACGACTGGAGAAAAATTCTTGGGGAGGCTAGGACCCACACAGGGTTGTAAAGCCAAAATGATGATGATAAGTGACCCAAAGAGAAGTTAGTACAAATTCAAATGAAAAGAATATTTAATGCCATATCAAGGACAATTTTAGGAGTTCATAGTCGTCGATTACGGGAATTTCTTTGAGATTTTTAATAATTTCTCTTGACAAGTGTCGAAGCAACACTTAGTTGAGTAATACATATTACTACATAGTATTTAATTAATGCTATGCTGGAACAATATTGTAAACGCCAAATCGCATTTTGTCGGCAAACTGACAAAAACACCTTATAATTAATTATTTTGAAAAAAAAATATATTTATGAGCGTAATATGATAGACTATGGGATGCATAACATTAATATCATTAAAAATAACCTTAGGTTTTACAAAAGTATTTATGGTCTATATATTTGGATCATCTGAGCTAATTTGTATCCACACTGACTTTTTTTTGCACTTTGGATCTTCCATATTATATTTTCTCCGTTGATAAAATTTTTAAAAAATGTTTGATGCATGTTGATAACATTAAATATAGGATTAGGATAGAAAGGAAGAAGAAATCAAAGAAAACTTGACTGTTGAAGTAGACTTTAAAGAATATGAATTAAAATATCTAAAGAAATCAAAACAAGACACTTCCTCCCAGGTGGCGGGGAAATGTGTGCTTATCATGTATAATGTATCTGGGTCACGAGATTAAATTAGGAGGAGTCAATAAAACAACAGAGTTAACCAGGAGGATATGATATGATAACATTATCAGCTTACAGAAAACTGAGGAAAGTCTTTAGATCATATACACTCATGTGCTCATATATTGCCATGTGCAAAAGTAATGGACAAGACAATAAATATATCCCTCAGAAACCGAGTTGTAAATCAAATGGTTAGGAGAAAACCATAGAGGACAGGACATATTGCCAGAGTCAGAGATGAAAGACGGATCAAGAAAATTTTAGACTAAAGACCTAGACCCAACGCTTATTGTAATCGAGGATGTCCACCAACCAGGTGGCTGGAGGATATCAAGTGCATCCGGTACAACTGGATAACTACGTGCGCGTTGTATTCTGTATACCAACAACTAAAAACGCAAATAAAAACCAGAACTAGGTATTTTAATACATATATTGTACCAAATAAATGGAGACCTATATATAAAAAATATCTTAACATTAAAAAGTAAGAAATATATAATAAAAATAAAAAGATTAGCAACAAATGTAAGAACAAAAATTCAAGCACTTCTTTTTCCCTAAAAATAAACTTGTTGGGATTCTTGTATATCAGCTTAGCATTAAAAACATTATAAAAAATATTATATAAAACTAAAAACTAAGGAGTAAACAATCATTCACAAGAGACATGACCATATTTGAGAATAGGTCTGCTATTCACTTTCGTTTTCTTCTTCGTTTGTGTCTACTAAATCACAATAGAATGCTCTTTACAAACCATTTTATTACATTTGTTGCAAGGTATTATTGTAACTCTATTTTACCTCCTACCACAACAACGGCACCTCCCCCGTTTTAATCCTGGTGGTTCTTCATCGTGGTCGTCTTGTACGTTTTTGTATTTCTTTAAGAATATTTTTAAATCCAGAGGTAAACTCTGTAGTTCAGCCTTCTTACAAAGATGAGGTCTTATCAATGCCAATGATAATTATTTGAGATAAACTCTTCTATATTTTTGAGGATTGTGGATCTTTGCACTATTGTACAGGATCTGGATATTCATTCCGGCAATGTTCAAGATTTAAAAAAACAATACCATTGGCCATCGTCGTGTTCTTCGGGATACCGAATAGGTACTGCACATTTTGTCTACAGTGTCTACACCCCCGTTATGTGAATTATAGTCTAAAATTATCATTGGTTTTCCTGTTTCAGGATCTACTGTAGAATTACTATGCGTGGTAGATAGGAAAATGACGGCTTTTTTTGGTACGTAGGATACAAGGGTAACTTCTTTTTGAAAACCAAAAGTGGACTTTCCGATTGATGTATTTTTACTTTTAATAAAAACTCTGAAGGAAGTCCCCTTTTATTTTGTTTTAGTATGCCAACCATCGTAACCTTTTTTTTTTTCAAAAGATCCATTGCCAGAGGATAACTCGTATACCAATTATCACATGTTAAGTTACGGTTTTTACCTTTTCAAGGTTGAAGCAGGCGATCGGTAATATCTGTTTGTGTGTTAGATTTTTTGTAGGATCCTTCCGGTTGTTCACCATAATACACCTTAAAATTGGTGACACAAAAGGTCTTCGCGTCACACAATAAAAACATTTTAAAGCTATACTTTGCAGGTTTACTTGGAATGTATTGCAGGAAGCTGCATCTACCTCTAAAAGGTATCAATATTCCATCTATAGTGATATGTTCTCCTAAAGAATACTTGTTGCTATAGTTTTTCATAAACGTATTAAGAGTAAACCGAATAGCAGCAAATTTGTCAATTGATTTTCTATCCTTTCAAAAATCTTTGTTGTCAAACCTAAGAGAATCAAGCAAAAATAAAAACCTATCAGCTCGACAGGCTCGAAAGATTTCTAAGCCGGTACCATAATTTGTCCATAATTCGAGGAAATGTGTATGATTTTGTTTTTTAGTCCCTGCAAGAAATAATAATTCTAATAAAGCCATAATTTCCTGTTTAGAGGTACCTTTAGCCCGTCTTGGCCGTTCGTAATTTATTTGCATCTTTGCAATCTGCAAATTTGTACATTCAACTATATTTTATATAATTTCAATCGTAAAGAGTTTTTCAAAAGTACTTAGTTCCGTAGTAACATCTCTCGCACAAACTTTTGGCTCAGGAAATATCTTGACAATATTATTTGAAGGAGTTTTGCTAAATTTGCTAACAAGAGATTTTTTATGCTATTTAGTTTTTCTGTCTTTTCCGATTATAAAATAATTATTATCTTAACTGTTTCCAATGTTACTCTTTGTATCCGAGTCAAGCGTAGATTGATATTCGGCATTCAGATCAACTTCCGATTCACTAGCGTGCTCCGTTTTTTCTATTATCTCGTCGTCTAAAGAATCTGCATCTGCACCAACTTCTTCATCAGATTCTTTCTCAAATATAGCTTGATCCATGGCTCTAAGTTCATCTTCTGATTGTTTTTTACGATTTTTTACTGGTACAGGATCCCTGCAAGAAGATATTTTGTGTGGGTACTTCGCGATTTATAAATATAAAATATAATAACAAGAATATATATATATATATATATATATATATATATATATAACAAGACCACAAAAACAACTAAAAGGTAGTTAAATAGTGTAATAATAGCAAATACAATTACTCAAAAATATCCAAATGGATATCGATATATTAAGTTATGAGTAAAGGCTAATATAAAATATTTAATAAAATTTGTTATCATCATAACACTGGTAATCAATTTACAACTGTCGAAGCTTATAGCTGACACATCAGAGATAGGGTAAGTAGAGAGTCGCGTGCGCAATCATCGCTTATCAAACATAGCGGCCAATTTAGTACGACTGGTGTACTGAATACACCGTAGCCCATAGTTAAAGGTTAAGAACGAATGCAATGGATTTCTTTACGAAAGACATTTGTTTAGCAGTGGATTCACAACGGCCAATGATAATGAATATTGTCATTGGCTTTTTTATGTTCTACATAAATTTTTTATAAGCCATTCATATGACACTGACTAAAGGCTTTTGGAACCATTAACGCGTTCTTCTCAAGTACATACAAAGGACGTGGCAAACTTGTAATTAACTTATCCGACAAGTTATTGAACGACAATCTTGGTTACTTATATTGTTTTTTTTTCCGGTCATTCGTTAATATAGATTGCGTTAGAATCGATAGAAAATTCCATTCTTTTTACATTCTATGAATCTAACTGTTATTTTTTGTCACATTTAATAACGGATAATTAATTGAATAACGCACTTACATAATGTACATACGAAAATTCCATTTTACGTTTACCCACGCTTATTAAAAACGTTTTAAGGGCATTTTGTTTTCACTATTGTTAAGTAAACAGCAAAACCTTTCCAAACAATTATACTAATTCATTTTGAGCAGGGTCGCAGTCAGTAACAAAACAGACTGCAGAATTTCTACTATTTATTTAAAAGTGTTATCCTCAATCAAATTATTCAGATACTTGTGAAACTTTGCAACTGTCCAACTGCTGAATAGTTTTGAATAACTAGGGATCGAAACCGTAAACGAAACTACTCACGCATTTCCAGAATAAACAAACATCGTACGACTGTCTGCAAGTTATTAGAGCGTTCGGTACCCTGGACGGTTGATTAATTTGGAAGATTGATTTTTTTAATTCAAAGGGTATCAGAAATGTTTCTGATACTCCACTCTACTTGAAGAGATGGAATTTACGCAGCTGGAAAATATCAAAGCCTACACAAAATGTTTGGCTGACTGAGAGCAGGTGTTTTGCAGATTCGAAAGGTCAAGTATATAGCACAGTTTTACCTTGAATTTAAAATTTAACTCGTCACCCTTTTGGGAAATGATGTTAAATTTGTATAATTATCATTGTAAAATAAGTAAAAGCCTCTCTGAAAATAATGAGTACATTCAAAAATATTGGTGAATAATTGGATTAACTTATATCAGTAAAATAATAATAATAATGTTTGTTTACTTCCCATTATACATTATAAAACAATGTTTAATATAATAGTTCAATGTTGACACATTGAACTATATCTTCAAACAAAAAATAGTTGTTAGCAAATAAACAAAGAAGACATTCCCTGATGAACCAGAGGTTGTGCTCAGGGATTACACTCAATGACACTATTCAAATATTTGTTCTACAGTACCATCAGGTATATAATATAAAATATTATTACAAAGTATATACTATGGTATCAGTTATATGATGAACATAATGAAAGAAGATCGCTTCCAAAATTTCTGATCCAGTGAATAAAGATGTGAAATTGTGTTTTCCAATTGATTTATAAGCACTAATAATTGGACATAGTCATGAACTTTTCTTCTAGTGCTGTAAGTATAAAGTATTGATTTTAATACATGTTTATTTTTGTATGTAAGCAGAAATATTTTTTACAAATATAACTGTCTAATATTAAAAATACCTGCTTGCTGATAAAGAAGTTCTGAAGAATGTAAGCAAGATTTTTTAGCACAATTTTGAAAAAACTACTTTGTAGTATTTCGAGTTTATTCAAATACTTACTTTACTTTATCGTGTACGGACATGTGTCATAAAATTTTGGCCCAGTATCGGGCTACGTCGGTTCTATCTTTGTTGGCGAGCCACAAATCTTAGAGGGTACATCAATGAGGACAGTTTCTGCATGTAAGAAGATGTTTCATATTCTGTGTTTCACCACAGTCACAGTTTACATTATCTTGGTAAATTTTTCCCAATTTTGTCATGTTTGATTTTACTGGAGCGACACCCGTTCTTATCCTATTCATAGTTTTTCACGTTTTAAAGTCTAGGAACTGGCCGGGCCATTGAACCTGGGGAAGAGGAAAATACTCAGGCGGTTCATCCTGCACTGTTCCAAGGAAGTTTTCCTAGATTTTAGTCGCTTTCGTGGTGTTCGAGCTTTGTATAGGGCATGTCACTCGTCCGCGATCTGTTTAATTTTCTCTATGTGCTCTGCAACGCCTCTGCGTGTTGAGGGTTCTGAGATAAAACCCACTGCTTTATATAGAGTGACGTTGGTTTCATGCACCCCATTACTATCCTGCATGTCTCATTTACCGCAGTATCAACTTGTTTGGTGTGGACAGATCTGCTCCAAACAGGGCACGAATATTCAGCAGTTGAGAAACACGTCTACAGAAGAGTTAGAGAACGATTCGCTATCTGCAATCTTATGCAGACCGTTAGTTTTACAAGTAGTGGCATGATGCTTTGCGGACGTATTAGTTGGGAAGAAAACACTGCACTTGGACGTGGAAGTAATTAGACGGATGACCGGTGACTCTTACGTTCAAAACATGTTGCAAGATCATGTTTTGTCATATGTTAGTTACATTGGATGTGAGAGATTCATGTTAATGCATGATAATGCTCGTGCTAATGCACATTCCGCTGCTGTAGTGAGTAATTATCTTGATTGGGTCCAAATTCGAAGATTGGATTTGTCACCATTTAGCATGGATTTAAATCCAATAGAGCACATGAGAGATCAGCTAAAACACCGCATACGACAATAAAATCATATTCCAAATACGATAGGATAGCGTCGTCTTAGTGTACAGGATGAATGGAATGCAATTTTCAAGGATATGTCCAACATTTACTTGCAAGCAAGCCGAAACAATAATGTTTATATTTGGAGAATTCGAAGTGGAAATTAAAACGTCAATAAACTTATTTTAACCTTTAGAACAATTTAAACTTAAACTGCAAAAGAGCTCGAAATAATATTACATTAGTTAAATCGGACGATATTAAATGCTGTAATAAGGCTTTCTCCACCAGGGATAACGGAATAAAAATTAGACTTAGTGAACAACGAATTGGGAAACTAAAGGTGGAAAGAAAGTATTGGTTGTATCTGTTAAGTTACAGAGCTCCAATACATATCAGAGTTGAATATGTAACAAAGGAAATGTTACGATGAAATATGGAAGAAAGCAAAAAAACCCCAACAATCTCTCACCTGTAGCGCCAAAGGTAACTTTTGGAAGCTACTTTTGTAAGTGTTTTAGTAGTAAAAATAAGAACAAGACTTTGTGCACAAGGACTATACAGCACTAGATAGTAACGGGCTTTCGAGATCTCCAGGCAGCACAAGATTGATCGCTTAAGTTGGTGTCTTTAACACCAAAACTGAAAAATTAGAAATTGGCAAAATGGTCTATTTGCAGACGAAACCAGAATTTGTGAAAAATCAGATAAGCGACGAATTCGTGTTCTTAGAAGGCGAGGAAGACAATCAAGAACTGTTTAGAGATATAAAGGAGGAAGTGTCTTGTTCTGGGGAGGCATTGTCTTGTTCTGGAGCATGATCCATAAAAAAACTTTTTTAATTTCTATCCAACCAACCAAGTTTAACACCCCGCAGATATGTTGATTTCATTATAAAACCTGTAGTTAATCTTTAGAGAGGTGCAATGGGAGAAAATTTAATTTTCATGCATAATAATGCATCTCCATATACTAGCAGAATGACTTCACCGATAGTTCAGTATTCTGAAGTGGCCTGCTTACTTATCCGACCTTAAGTCTATAGAGAATTCATGGGACATGCTTAAAAGAAGAATTAGAGCTAGCCGGTATAATCCACAGAACACCACAGAGCTAGTACAAGCTAATCTTGAAGAATGGAACCACCCACCACAACAAAATGTTGACAATTTGTTTAGGAGGGAATTAAAGGTTTCCTAAGGGCTATGGATGGTAACAGTGACTATTTAAAAAACATAAATAAATACATAAAAACAATTTAAACATCATTCGTTTTATATTGAACTTTTTTATGATATTAACTTGAAACAAATAGTTTTAATTTGTTATTTCAAGAATTTATCGTTTTCTTTAATTTTTATGTATTGGTGATTAAATCGCATTAACATAAATATTGTTTGACTTATTAACTTGATTTTTTTTTAAATTTGCTTTAAATAATAAGAAATATTAATCAGCATTCTTTTATAGCTATTCCTAAATAGTCGTAAACTATTTACTATAATACAGAAAGAAGTATTTTAAATTGAATAAAAAAATTTAAACATATTTAACACAAATCTTGCAAAACAAGTATCTGTGCTAGAAAGAAATACAGAGAAAAACAAATATTCCGAAATTTGTCAGATATAATCAGGTGATTTGAATTTGAGATGCAGATTTTTCAGCAATTTTTCATTTTTGACGCGACTCTGTCAGATAGAGGATTGATATATCGACAATAATTATTAGAATGGGGGTCTTCATGAGTGGCATAGCAATACGGATGACCTTGATAATATAAGGTATTGATTTTATTTTAATCACCTAATCTGCGTTATTTACAAATGATTTTATCTTATTGCGGATAACATTTTTATATATTATATTTTGCTCACCCTAATGAAAACATAACGAATAACTTATTAAGATAATATTAATCAGAGACAGCTGCATATATATGGAAAATTTCCAATTATTGGTTTTCTGTTAATAATACAAACATTTATAGTGCAATAAGGACAAAATAGGTTGAAAACATGATAAGAGAGGTAAGAAATAGAAAGACACTACAAAAACACGTAAAATTTTTAACAAAATAATTTAATACCAAAAGATACTAGTAGAATGGAAAACAAGCATCACCATATTTAAATCACCCTATTATAAAAGAGGCAATAGAAAGATCTAGAAAATTATAGGGGGCATATGAACTGGCTCCCGCTCGCAGGTAATAAGCCCTCCACAGATGAAGAGGTTTGCGGGAATTTGCTCCTGATAAAATTTCCGGAAATTTAGGTAGTTTATTGGGGTGACCAGTTAGAAACTGGATTTTCCCATCATTCTATAAATTCGGGTGTATACTAGTTCGCTCCCGCGGTCAGATTTTAATACCCCACAGAAACGAGGCATAGGTAAATTCGCTACGGCCATATATTTCTTAGAAAAGATATTTGAATAATGTCTTCTCAAACTTTGTATTTACCTATTAGTACAACACTACCATCATTGTTTAAAAAATAATGAGTCTTTTTTAAACAATGCTACTATATAACACTACTTCTTACTTAAAAAAATATACTTACTAATATACTAATACTTACTAATAATATCGCTAAAGTATTATGATGTTAGAGCTCATATTCTCTTGTTCAATATTTGATTGGGTTTTTCCGTATCAGAAGTTGCAATTAATATATTTCTTTGAAAAGATTGGTAGGTAATTAATAGTTTACCTGAAATTTTATGATAAGAAATAGGGGTGGTGCGAATCTTAACATTATTACTTTAGTTCCAGTTTGAATGTCGTTATACCTAGTTCATGATGGAGAAATTTGAAGTAAGTGAAATGTGAAGTAAAAAGGGCAAGTCAATGTTAGTTACTGACAATTGCAAGTATAACTTCCATAAAATGCTTGCTAATAATATCAAACGTTGACAGTGTGTATAAAGAAGTTGCAAAGCATTTGTTAAAACTTTAAATATTTGTAACAGTGTAGTCGAATGTAGTCATAACCATACCCATGAAAGTTTATCAAAAATAGTGTTAAACCGGCAAAAATTAAGTAATAGTGTTAAGCGGAAGGCAATGGATGATTTGTGTGAAAAACCATTGAAGTTGATACACAGCGAAATTAAACAAACAGGCACTAAAAGTCTTACCGTGGAATATGTACATTTGATTATAAAAAATATTTATAATGGCAAACAAGTTATTCCCAAAATTCCGAAGTGCGCATAGGAAGTACATGACTCGTTAAATTCTGTGGAAGTGACAACCAACCAAAAAGAAGAATTTTTATTGAATAAAATTTGTTGCTTTTTCTTATGTATCTAACTTAATATTTTTAAGTAAATTAGAAACAATTTATGTTGATGGAACTCCTATATACTGCACAAAATTTTTTATTCAACTATTTACAGTTCACGAACTCGAAAATGGACACTATGTGCCGTTGGCATTATTTTCGCTTTCAAATAAGTTAACAAACTCATATGTGACTGCCTTAAATTGTTTAATGACGAAGTGTCAAAAATTGAACTTAAATTTTAGTCCCAAGGTTGTGTATGCCGATTTCGAAAAAGCAATCCATGCAGCTGTAAGTGAAATGTTTCCATCTGCGAAAATAAAAGGATGTAGGTTTCATTTCGGACAATCATGGTGGAGAAAAATTCAAAAAGTTGGTCTGGCTACTGAGTATTCAAACGACAATGAAGTCGGACAATACCTTAGATATATGTTTGGTCTACCTTTTCTAGATCCATTAGAAGTAGGTGAGTGTTTGTTTTGCTTTAGACTTTAGTGAAATATTACCAGCACAACACCAAGCCGTACAACAATTTGCTGACTACTTGGTGGACAACTATATTTCTGAAGAGGCAGACTTCCCTCCTGAGATGTGGGCGTAAAACAGTTCATCACTTGAGCGTACAACCAATGCCTGTGAAAGTTTCCATTATAAATTTAATTCGTTATTTTACAATCCGCAACCTAATATATTTTAATTTGTAGAAGATTTAAGAGATATTCAAATTATTGACACTTATATAAAAATACGAAGTTCTGTGAAACCAAAAAAAAGTGTACCGAAAAGTACTTCTAGAGCGTCAAAAATTTGTTGATCACAAAATAGCGAAATTAAAGCAAAATAAAATTAGTAGGTAGATTTGATTTTGTCAAATGTATTTCATTTATATTTCTAGCGAAATAAGTGCCTCGTTTTAATTGATATTCCAATAATTGATATAATTTCTAATATAAAATACAGAAGCCGCAGTACCTATTTTCCTGGTGTTAATTTTCCTAGAACTTAATAGATAAATACTTAATCCGCTTGACCACGGGAGCGAACTAGGTTATGGTTTTCGGAGCAAACTAGTATGTAATTAAGAGGATTTTTGACCTTGGGAGTGAACTAGTGCGCTCCGATAAATTCATATATCCTTTCGCAGCAAACTTAATACAAATTAGTTTTCTGATAGTTTTGCGTCTTGCTTGTACTTGATCATACCGTCGTAGAAGATGCAAGCTACAGAAATATTATACGAACGGGAAGAACCCATGCTAGTGGTAAACAGGCAAACCGTGGATGTAAGTCGTATGTGAAAACGGAAACTTCCGCGCCGTACACAGTGGTCGCAAAACCATGAGAGCAGCCGTCTGGAAACGCTAAACCGCCAAATACTTAATAATTCAGTGAAGAGAAAGGCGTTGGAGACATTTGTGAGAAGCCCATGAAACTTGTTTACAAAGTAGTGACCAGTTCTGGCATTAAAACGCCTATTGTAAATGATGCACTTCTGACAAGAACTACAGGCGGAGGAAGGTCTCACCGAAACTACCAATGAGTGTGAATTAAGTGCATGAAGTGATAAATATAATTGAAATAATGAAACAAATTTAAAATTTTTGTGAAATTTAAATACTAATTATGGGACGTAACCTTCAAATAATGCACGATTTATTGTTGTCAACTGTTTACTGTTCACAGACTCATGAATGAAAACTACGTACCTCTTGTAAATATCTTGCTTTCCAACAAAGAAACCATTTTCTATGTATGTGTGTTCCAGTTGTTGAAAGAGGAGTATACAAGTAGAAGTATAATTTTTGACCCAGCAGTTCTGTATGCGGATTTTGAAATATCAATTGACAAAGCAGTTTGCGAAGTTTTCTCAAATTCTAATTTTAAAGGATACCGTTTTCACCTTAGACGAAGTTGGTATGTTAATTAAACGATTAATTACATGAAACAGGTAACGAAAGATTTAGAAACTGGGCTTGGAAACGGAATATTCGATCAGACATTTCGTGTTACTTAAAATACGTATTTGGTCTATATAAAACATTGTGTAAAACATTTTTTTTTTGATTGTCCACTTTTTGTAAATGAACAATTTTAGGTACAGACTTTAATTATGTTAATATCGCAAATTATTTAAAATGTTTAAATTATCTATATATATATATATATACATATATATATATATATATATATATATATATATATATATATATATACATATATACGGTTGAGCGAGGGAAGGCAGTGAATACTGTAGAATCCCTAGATTCTACAGTATTCACTGCCTTCCCTCGCTCAACCGTTTCCATCTCTCTCTGTTGTTCCATTCTCCATCGTTTAGGCCTCTCTTACTCATGGCGTCGTCTACTTCGTTCCTTCAGGATTTTCGGGGTCGTCCTCTTTTCCTCCTTCCTATGGGGCTCCATTCGGTTATTCTCTTTATCCATCTGCTGTCGCTAGTTCTTCTTACATGTCCATACCACTTTAGTATTTTTTGTTCCATATATGTTAAATTATCTGAAATGTATAAAGTATCCGAATTGTATACCTACACTTTATTCCCACTAATGACCTCATGGTGGATGATGGTGGATGTAGTAAATTTTTCAATAATAAAAAGATACTCTGAAATAATATTCTGAATATTTTATATTTTATTACAATATTTATTGATATATTCCCTGTAAAGTCAAATTATTCTTCTAAATTGCAATAAAAACTTTTACAAAGTTTCATAAAATAAGTAATAATGTTAAGATTGGGGCTTTACTTTAACGATTAAAGGTTGCTTGATAAAGCTGAGAGTTTTAATGAAATCCAAATAATCTCATTTACAGCCATCTAAGAGAATGAAACTAATTTTGTGTTGGTGAAAGCAATATAAATTAAAATGTTTTTATCGAGAAATCATGAAACATAAAGTAATAGTTCTCCTCCAATGTTTATTATTTTTAACACTATTTCATTTTTGTCTAGGGTTGGTTATTTTCATTTTCTTCAGGGCCTCTTTGATTTCTGATTTTGTTGTATTCTCATTTTGTTATTATTCTAATTGGGTAGTCAGAATTAAGTTTTTCTAAAAATAAGACAGCGGGTTATGTGTTCAATTTTCTACTTTTTAAATAATTATAAACATGCACAGTATTGTTGATGTGCTCTTCCTAAATATATTCTGCTTCATATAAACAAATCATAGTTGATAATACCAAATAATCTTGATAAAAATTTTTATATTGATTTTAGCACAGATATTAAATAAATATAAACCAATGACTAAAAGGTTTCGGATCAATGACGTGACGGTACGTTACAGTCAGCCAAAATAATTCTGAAGAGCTTCAAATACAAAGAGAAGTAAGACAGGGCTGCATATTGTCCTCACTAATATTTAACATATATTCGGAATTCGTTTTCAATGAAGCATTAAATATCGGATCGAAGAAAATGGTTTAACATATCCTCTACATCCCTTTTACGAGCTGCCGTCAACAACATTAGTATAGCCAATATGATAGCCAACAGGCACCGAAAGAGAAAAGAAGAATACGTGTATCAATGATATACTACTAAATTTAATACGATCTCTTGATCATTCCAATTTTTAATTAATATGAACCTTAGGTAATTCTACTATATTCTAAACGTTATTCAATTTGTACATAAATAATGTATGACAGTTTTTCATAATATTTTAAACTAGATGTTGGATTTTCCCTATTCCTCTTAAAAACTGTTTCACCTGAAACCATCCTGTAATAATTGAATAACTCCTTAAACTATAATGTGTCAGTTAATACATTAAAATATGACTTCGTCTTGGAAAATATATATCACATTTTAAGGAGTATTTTATTATAATGACACTATACAGACGATTCCGCTGAGTAAGTGAAAATTTATTAAAAATTGTGATCTAAAATTTTTACAACCAATTTTTATTGTTTTATCAGCTATCATCTCTTTACCTTACAAATAAAAAATTCTTTTATCTAATAATCAATGGCAACGGGTATTTCAATTTATTTTTAGATTTCTGTTATTGAAAATATTTCTTTGGAAATGAGATAGTCTTTTACAATCTACTTAAAATTTAATATTCTTTTAAATAGTATTCATAATATCATTCAGTTTATAGTATTCATAATTAATACAACAGTTGTCACAAACAAAAACATGTAAGTTGAAACTTTTCTGATTACCATTATTTGTTATAGATACAATACATTGATATTTTCGTTAACAGAAAATACAAACTCTATTTAAGACATACAAATATAAAAAAATATATAATATAAAAGTCACAATAAACAAATTAAAACCTTTTTCTTCGTTTTTTTTTTCAGGAATCATATGATTTTTAGCGTCGGATTGTTTATTTTAATGTTTGTAGCTTTGCCATTTCTTCCAGGTTTTCCAGTGTGCACGCGTTGCTTTTATTTTTATTTTATCCTATTTTCTATATCCTCGGCACGATCCAAAGGAACAAAAATGATACTCCATTGTGTTGGACAAATGACATCTATAATGCAGTAAATAACAAGAAAGAAGCATACCAAAAGTGGCTGCAAACAAATGACCCAAATGATAGATGGACGTAAGCAAGATTAAACACACCCAAAAAATATAGTAACTATAGCAAAAAATGTTTCCTAGGAAAGTAAATACAAATATACAGGATCAAAAAGAAATTGTTAAAAACCTGAGAACAACAGAAAAGAAGTGAGTAAAATAGATTTAATAGAACAAAGATCTTGGATCAAACATGACTCACAACTTTTGACTGAAATAAGACCACAATTCACGAACACCATTACAACAACATATGAAGTGAAATATAATTAAGACGATGAAATAACAAAACAAGTACAGGAAGTCGAAGATGCAATACGATTATGAATATATAGAAATAAATAAACTAAAGCAAGAGTTTCTCTCTGTTCCGTTCCCATGAGGAAATGATGAAATCTACTAGCTTAAAATGTTCCGGAATCAAAATAAGTCTCCGTTTGGATATCCGGGTGGGGACTATTTCAGGGGGAATACCATTACAGGTTAGAAAAATTAGGACAGAGTCTTAAAATCTAGTCATTCAAGAGAGTAGGTGGAAAGGACAAAGGGGAATAATCTAGGTAAAGGACAAAATATCACTAGGAATGGAATTGGTATAATTGCTGATAGTCCAATGAAAAATAATGTGGTAGAAGTTCTAAGAACAAGTAATATAATAATGTCAATGAAATTTGTACTTAATAAAGACGTATTAAAATGTTTGTGTGTTTGTTTATGTTCCTCAAACAGGTCTGGGTGTAAATAAAAGAAAAGCTTTCTTTTATCAATTAGGAGACACAGTGAGTGATATTCCATCAGAGGAAAAAGTCATAGAAGGAGGTGATTTTATTGCACATGTGGGCCAATTAAAGAAATAATATGAAGCAACACATGAAGGATTAGGTTCTGTAACTAAAAATTAAGCTGAAAATATGCTGGAGATCAACAGCATTAGATATGGCGATTGTTAACACATTCTTTCAAAAGCCAGAAAATCAACGTACTACGTACAAAAGTAAACAAAATCACTTAATAAAGATTTTCTGACAAATAAAGAAGATATACGTGAATGTAAAGACCGTGAGGTAATAGTTAGTGGGACTATAAACCATCAGTTTAAGTTGCCTGTGCTGGACATCGAAGTAAAACGTGAACGTAAGCCAAAATATGGGAGACGACCACAAATAATCAAGTGGTGGATGTTAAAAGATAAGAAAGAATGTTTATTCAGGCCATACCTAGTAGAAAAAATGTATAGGAACGTGAAAGGAATTCCTAATACAATTTAGAGGAAGATTGTCAGTATCATTAGAGATACTTCTATTGAAATACTTGGAAAAACCTCAGAAAAAAAAGTTTGAAAATAAGGAGATTGTAACGTTATAAACGTCACATCTCTATTAATTTATATTTAAATAATTATTTTATTTTAATTTCTTTATTAATTTATTAATTTCTTTATCTTCAGTTTAATTTTTACTATTTTTCACAAAATAGTTGGCGCCTTATGTTTTTTCTTTTCTTGTAACCCCAGATTTTGATGCTTATATCAAAACTCTGAAAATGCTTTTTAAGCGTTTGAAAGATGCAAATCTCACTGTTAATTTTGAGAAATGCCAGTTTTGCAGATCTTCACTGCAATTCCTTGGATTTATAGTAGATGATCAAGGGTTAAGAACTGATCCTGGTATGGTCCAGTCTATTTTGGAATACCCTGTACCCACAAATACAACCCAGATACGTCGGTTGATTGGTTTAATTAGTTATTACCGTAGGTTCCTAAACAATTTTGCTACTATTTGCAGTCCCATTTCTGACTTGCTCAAAGGCAGAAAGAAAGGT
Source organism: Diabrotica undecimpunctata (assembly GCF_040954645.1). Lineage (NCBI taxonomy): Eukaryota > Metazoa > Arthropoda > Insecta > Coleoptera > Chrysomelidae > Diabrotica > Diabrotica undecimpunctata. The sequence goes on from NC_092810.1 coordinate 135,692,805, forward strand.
CAACCTATTACGTGGACTCCTAAACCTGATGAAGCTTTTCAGACAATTAAGCAGGTTCTTACAACAGCTCCTGTTCTTGCAAGTCCTGATTTTTTCAAGCATTCCTATCTTACTTGTGATGCAAGTGACTCTGGTGTTGGTGGTGTATTATTTCAAAAATATGATGGATTAGAACATCCTATTGCTTACTTTAGCAAAACTTTAACAAGAGCTTAGCGAAAATATACAACTACTGAGAAAGAATTGTTAGCAATTTTGTTATCAATTGAAAAATTTAGATGCTATATTGAAGGTAGTGATGATTTTACTGTTATTACAGATCACTCCTCATTACAGTGGTTATATAGCATGAAGAATCCTTCTCCTAGAATTGCCAGATGGATAATGAAACTGTCTTGTCACAAATTTACTGTTGTTCATCGTAGTGGTTCTTTAAATGTAGTAGCTGACTCTCTTTCAAGAATTCCTGAAGCATCTCAAGTTTCTCTCTTGAATTTATCTAATTTAAAAACAGATGCTTGGTATAGGAGTATGATAGCAAAAGTTAAAGATAATCCTAACTTATATCCTGCTTTTAAGGTTCAGGATAATGTTCTCTATAAACATGTTTTTTCTAGCTCAAAGTTTTCCGATTCTTCTCCAGAATGGAAAATTTTTGTTCCTTCTCCACATAGGAAGGAAATTTTGCAAATATATCATGATGATCAACTATACAGCAACAACTATAAACTATAAATAGCAAGATTATAGAGCAAAAAAGCAAAAGATTTTAATCAGAATAAAAGTACCTATCCGTGATGAAAATATTAATTCAAAATATTATTTATTGAAATAATCTTTTTTTTAACGATGTCTGGAGTGGAAATCGACACGTCCAACCTTATCTAACAATATCAATTGTGGCATAATGTCACATAAACATAATATTTAACTTGTATATTCTTCTTCTTTAAGTTCCATCTTCTATCGAAGGTTGGAAATCATCATGACTATGAGGACTCTGTTGACTTCCGCTCTAAAATGTTCTGCACTACTGCATTACCGCAACTTGTATATGCCACAACAAAACAGTCAAAAATTTAGTTTTGATCAAAGTCTTATATTTTGATCAAAGAAATATGAATTATTTGTATTAACCACTGTTATACGATGAAAAATATTTTTCATTTTGTCCCACCAAGCAGGTCTATCTGACGAGAAAAAAATAGCGAAACACGTGTCATAGAATGGCAGCTTTGAAGTGATGTGAATATTCCTTCTCGTATATTATTTACTGATCAAAGAAGTTTAAACATTAATGAAACTCTATTGTGTTTTAATTTACTGGTATACAACTTCATGCTGATGCTAAAATAAGTTTAAAATGGTAATTAGTGTTTATAATCTAAACCAACTAAAACTTTTAATATGAATTTGGTTAGTTTAAGCATCACTATAATAAGCGGTATTTTAAATGAATTTTTGTATAGTTAAGATTATATATTTGGTTTACTAACGTTTGTTATAGTTTGCTTTCAGCATTAAATAATATTTACATAATGAAGTCAGCGTAAATAGATGATTTCCATTTGAATATATTAACATAGTCAGTCCTCAACGCTTAAACACAGAGTCGTACTAAGAGGTTTAGGAGACTGTATTCTTAGCACGTGCGATGTATTAATACAATACTGGTGACAGATAATATATTGCCTTTCATGGAAGTTCTTAGAATAGAGACGCAGTATGCACATAAAATTAATAACAATAATAATAATTTATTACTATGTTTTTTTAATTGGAAGGGCAAAACAAACTATTCGAAATATACATTTGAATATGGAGTTTTTAGTGCACCCCAAAGAAAATGATTGTGAAACGTATCAGTTTTAAGTATCTATACTGCGTTTCGCGATCACTTTGTAGTACAGACTCTTATGAAAAACAGTGTTGCAAGACATATATTTTAAGCAATTGATATTATTTTTTTTTAAGAAGTAAACACCAGCGTTCGTTGGCGTAATACCTTTTACTCCAGTCGTCACGAAGTCGAAACGAAAATGCCACTGAACCTCTTAAAATCACATAAACAAGCTGACTTTTGCCGAGATAATTATGGGGCCATTTTTTACAAAAATGCAAAAAAGTTTAACACTTTTACCCCTTTAGTTTCCCCCAAAACTCCCTTTACAACGGGGTAAAAACGCAAAAAAATCTATTTAGCAAAAATCTGTACACAGTCGAAAAAAATGTTTTAAATAAAAAATGTAGCTAAGACAATTTTACATAAAAATGTTAATAAGATTTTTTTATGTAGAATGAACCGTTCTCTTAGAAACAACGCTTGAAGCGATCGTCGATTTTGCATGTCAGTTACGCGCGCGAAATCAATGTTCAATAAAATTTGTATCACTCTCGATATTTTGTATACTTACTCCGAGTTTTTTTATATATAATTTGTTGTATTTTATAATTAATAAAAGAATCTGACAACCTAGGTACTACGTGCATATTTCTCATTTTGAAATCCTATACTACTATTATTTAATCAATAGCACCAATATCTCCACCAACTTTTATAATATTTTATTAACAACTATTTACAATATATTCTTAGATTTTAGATCACTGCTGGTTTTCTTAATCTAAACCTCTTAAAAGAGTCTTTATCATTACAAAAATTAAAATGTTCCGATTCTGTTCACAATAAACAACAATATTTAGGTTATATTTTTGATTTCGCGATAACCTACAACATAATAACAGACTACAATAAACCCAATTTATCTTCCAGATAACTTTTTATTTAGAACTTTATTTGCCAAATAAATATTTTACATTCTATATGTCAGATAAGTTTATGCATGTCGGTTAGTAGTTCAGATAACTTTACTAGGTGTTTAAATCTAAACTAACATAGAGGTTTAATTATTTTGTTTCTTAAATCTTATTTTAAAATTTCTGCAACCAATATTTAATTAATTATATTAATACGTAATTAATATTATTAGAGCTATGTTTCAAGAACAAAATATGATTGAAATGCCAGATGTTAGTAGTTCAGATTTCTTTCCTCTTACTGGAGAAATTGTTTTAGTGGAAACATTTTAATTTACTGCAACATATATATGTAATTTAAATTTTATTTCACTTAACACAATTTGGTTTTGGCGAATGAACGTTATTCTTAAGATGTAGATATGTTCGTGATTACATCATCATCATCGGTGGCATTACAGCTCTTTATGAGCCAAAGCCTTCTTCAGAACAATCCTCTATTCGCCCCTGCCTCTGGCAACTCTTCTCCATGCTCTAATTCCGATAGACTTCAAATCATTTTCTAGGTTGTCTTGGTACCTAATTACATACGTAAATAAAAATTTGCAATTCTACCTTATTTTCTATAATTAGGTCCAAATTAATTATTTTTCCCGGATACCGGTATCAATTTTTTATTATTCCTAAGCTAACTTTACATTCTAAAAATTAACTATGAATCTATTTTAAACTTAAAATAAACAAGTGTTTAAAATGTTCCAGTACTGCTGAAAAGCTAAACGACAAACAAAATAGTCCAGACGTCAGAGAGTTGACCCCTAAAAAATATACGAACAAGCTGAATTTTGCAGAGAATATTAATTTTGGGACCCCAAAAAAAAATGCAAAAAAGTTTACTACTTTACCCCCGTTTACCCCTGGGCTTCCTCCTAAAACCCACCTCGCATAGGGGTAAAAACACAAAAAAAATCCGTAGCAAAAAATATTTTAAATAAAAATATAGCTGAGATAATTTTAAACAAAAATATTTATAAGTATTTTTATGTAGAATGAACCTTTCTCTTAGAAACAACTCTTGAAGCGACCGTCGATTTTGTTATGATGTTGTAGGTTATCGCGAAATCAAAAATATAACCCAAATATTGTTTATTGTGAACAGAATCGAAACATTTTAATTTTTATAATGATAAAGACTGTTTTAAGAGGTTTAGATTAAGTAAACCAACAATGATCTAAAATCTAAGAATATATTGTACATAGTTGTTAACAAAATAATATAAAAGTTGGTGGATATATTGGTGCTATTGATTAAATAATAGTAGTATAGGATTCCAAAATTAAAAATATGCACATAGTACCTAGGTTTTCGGATTCGTCGGAAAAGTAGTAATAGTAAGTATACAAAATATTCCAATATATGGAATATTGATTTTAAATGCTGAAAATTTCGTGGCACTTCTTGGATGTTTTTCTAGGTACCTACCAGGTAGGTATAAATAATTTCTGTATTCTTGATAAGAAGTTTCAATGGAAATAATAGAAATGAGTTGCTTCTTGGAGGAAAACCTACAGGAAGGGGACCGGCTAAACAGGAAAAGTTGGAGAAAACGGTTGAGTGAAGGAAATATAGTGAAAACTGTGGAAATCCTTGTTTGTATATATATATATATATATATATATATATACATATATATATTGTTATGATGTATTGTTTGTTTGAATGATGAGCAATGAGTATTTTAATAATATAGGGTTTTTATCGCGGTTCTCAAAGAATTAGTTTGTAAGTACTTTTTTTTTAAATTATCTTTATTATAACTATTATGAAACACACATATATATCTAACCTAGCCAATGTAAATTTAAAATAAACTATCTTTAAATTGATATTCTTATAAAACTAATTAAATTCTATAGACAATGTAAAATTTAAACAAACTATCTTCAAAATTGAAATTGTTATGACACTAACTAAATTATATTAACAAAATTTTGTACCTTTCTTTCACTGAATGCCTAAATGAACTGTTTTCCACTATATAGATTCTAATCACCACTGACTGTCTTCGTACTTCGGTTATCCTTGTTTTTGTGAAATTACTTTTTCCAATTATCATCTTCTACCAATTTAAGATATATTTTTCTTCACCAGCATTTATAAACCACCAAGCAAACCAGCAAAACAGCATTTATATTTATTCGTCTTTTCAATATACCAATATCCAATTATTATAAGTTGATTTATACTAATCTCCAATCATAATATAATTTTAATTTCTTACAATATTCTTCTAATATACTTTTTTAATCTTCAATAATTATTTGTGTATCATTATAAATGTGCATTAAAATATATGCATAATTTTTAATCTTCATTTAACTCACTATATTAAACAATTGGACTATTTATAACTGATTGACTAATTGAATGGACTGGACGGACTTTCTTACTAAACTGCTTGACTGACTTACTAAAACTGTGAACAATTGACTTCACTAACTAAATGTGTCTATTTTCTACTAACTTTCATAATAAACTCGCCATCTTGAATCCAAATCACGGGTATTTATATCTTTTCAATCTTCCAGATCCATCTGGTAAGAAATCATGTTCGATTTAGTTCTATTTCTTCTATATGGATGTTCTCGAAAAAAATATCTGTTAATCCACCGACATAATCATTATTCCAGAATGTTCCAACATAAACACAGGTCAAATTCTGCATTCTGGAGAATTCGTTAATGTTCTATTGATAATTTTGTTGACATTTAGGCTTTTCAGATCAGAATAAACATTTAAATCATTAAATATATATAAATTAAACATTTTAAACTAACATTATTATTATAACCCCACTTTATATTCCTAAAAATTCTTAATTTCTGTCAGTCACTTACTGTATAGTTGGTTGCCTATGCACATGGCTCACTTAAATATATTTACAACATTAAAATACAACTTTTTACAATTATTATATGCTAATTTCTTAAAAATGCCCTCACATAAATAATTTTTATTAAATTCTCTAGTATATAACTTATTTAAAATAATCAAATACTTTTTTATATCTAATATTATGTAGTATATAACTTATAAATTAATTTTTTAAACAATATCATTTCAACATATATATATATATATATATATATATATATATATATATATATATATATATATATATATATATATATATATATATATATATATATATATATATATATATATATATATATGCTTCTTGGAAATTCACCACATCCACATCTGTCTTTTGCCAACTTGTAATGCCTTTCGCTGCGAGTGTTTCACAATATTCTCCATGCAAAATAACAAAAATAACTAAATGACAATTGTTGAATATCAATTTAAAATACACTACTAAATACGGACTAAAAATTTTTAATCTTAATCGTACTAATTATCAGTAGTAATATCCCTAGGACATTGATAACAGAAGAGATAATTTCATGACAATCGAAAGCTCGTTCCTTGGTAACAGCACGAAGCCGAAGGCTGAGTGCTGTTACCAAGCAACGAGCTTGAGAAATTTGTCATGAAATTATGAGGAATTCATCAATGTCCGTGGGATATTCGGCGGATAATTTTTCAAAAAAAAATTAAAAAAAAAAATATTTGTGACTGTAGGTTGTATTTCTGGGAATTTTTTCTTTGATTAGCGCATTTATACTTTGAACATTCTCATTTCCGAAACGTGACATTTTGAAATTTATTTGGATGAAGTTGTCAAACTCGATCGTGTTGTCATAGGGATTGAAAATTGCACTGAATGCAATTATCAGTCTAATGTTGACATGATTGGGTGAAATTGTTCCACATGACACAAAATGACGAAATTTTAATGGTTTTTAGAACAGTTGAAAAATTATCAGAGTAATTTACGTGAAGAAGCGAAGAAAATTAAAAAAATGAATATTTCGTTAAATATTAATCACAGGCTAATTATAATTTTCAAATGCTATATCGTTAATATCGTATAAATACCTTTCATAGTATCTATGATTAGGTAAAAATAATAAAACCCTTGATTTAAGAATTTCCTAATACTCCAACAACTTACGTTTTATATTCTCTTTTTTGTTTACTATGTATTTTTGATTTGCTACATATGATATTTGTATTGTTAATGTAGTTAAATAAATAAATCATTCAACCATTCAGTCTCAATTATTATTTTTTTGATAGTTCTAGCATGTTTTTATTTTATCAGGGCCAGCAAACTCGTAAAATTTTAGTATACCCTTAAATTGATCGCCTATTTGAAGATATTCATTTGATATATACCTTGAGTAAAGATTATATATTTAGTTTATTCCAAAAGTATAGTATAATTAAAGAAAAAAATAAGTTAGATGATGAAATAACTATATCTGAAAGGAATAGTTAATTGCAAAGTTTACACTTAAAAAAAATTCACACAAAAATTTTCTCTTATTATACATAGATTAAAATGTGTATTCAAGTCCGTGATATTTCGTACACCTTGATACTTTATAAATATATAAGTCTAAAACCATTCATCATCAGTGGAATTTATACTTGTTTCCTTAAATTTGCCGCTATGTTTATTATCGCTCTTTGTAGCAAAGGTAAATCCTTTCGAGAAATAAAATTGACTATGAAATTGATTATTGATGAGCTTAGGTAAACATAGTCTCTAACGACTTTGCTTTGAACAAGCGGCGCTTGAATAAGCACATACTTAATTTCACGATCTGAAAGTTACAAAACTTCTCGCGAAGTATTTCTATTTATAAAGGTTTTTGCCATGTTCTGATTGTAATTTTTTACCAAAAAAAAAAGCAGTAAACATGTTTTACTTGAGTTATGAAAAGTTTGAGTTAATGTGTTATGAAAATAAGCGGTATAAAAATGTCAATAACATCGGAATGATGGCATGAATATTAATGTCTGTATGAATAGTAAACATTGAATGAACAATGCCAAAATTTTAATATTAATTCGTTTCATCGTAAATTTTTATGCAGCTTTCGTTATAATGATATTTCTAAAATAATGTATATCTGTTCATTAATTCTTGATAAAAAAATATTAATATTTTACCTTTTTAATAATTATTTATTAATGTTTTTGTAGTCAAAATAGAACAAAGTATGAAGAACAAACTTCTTCAAGAAGCGCTAAAAAGTGTGCTCTATATTAGTAAGAGTACATTACAAGAAATATGGAAGACTATTAAACATGGTGTAACAACACCATTTAATCACCCAAAGGTAAATGATCCTGTAAAACAAAAACACTGGATAATAGATGAAACCATTAAAATCATAGGGAATAGAAGAAATCTTTGTCAAAGTGTTGTACATAGTGAAATGAAAAAAGCTACATTAAGAGACATTAACAAGAAATAAAACGAAGATGCAAAAACTGTTTGTTACCATTTTATGAATGGGGCAGGTTGTCACGTTGCGCCAACCTGCCCCGTATATCACTATGGTATCGATTGTTTTTAATAAAAGTATTATCTAATTACATTATCGAATTATTTGCAGACGTAACCATGAGAGCATATAAACGAAAAACAGAGCCAGGAAAAACACCTGCTGACGTTATGGAATAAGCTGTATGGTACGTGCTCATATTGAGTTTGAAGGTTGTTTCGCAAGACTATAATATAGGCGTGCGCACTCTAGCACGATATTGTAAAAAAATGAAAACGGATATACTGCAAACGGAACCTGGAGGTATTCCATCTTTTCTGCATGTAGGATACCAGAAGAACAGACAGGTATAAATATTTTTAAAGGTCCAAATTTTATTAGGTAAAAACTACGATATATTGTTTTAGATCATTAACATGAAAGACGAAGAGGCTTTATGTGACTATCTTAAAACTGCATCTGATATTATTATGGACTTACACTAAAGCAGGTTCGAATGTTGGCTTTTCAATATGCTACGACTCTTAATATTACGGTTCCAACATCTTGCTTGCATCAGCCTGATTGGTTTACTTCGTTCTTAAAACGACCACTTTATCAAACAAACATTATCCATCAGAACTCCAGAGGCTACTAGCCAAGCTAGAGCTTTAAGTTGTAATGAATACAATGTGCTACATTTTTTTAAAAATCTTAAAACAGTTTTAGACCGGCCGAAATTAACTGCGAGTGACATATATAACATGGATGAAACCTGTATTACCACCGTACAGAAACCAGGTAGAGTAGTGGCTCGTAAAGTATTTAAACAAATTGGCAGAATAACATCTGCAATACGGGGTACCCTAGTGAGACTGGCCATTGCTGTTTTAGCGTCAGGCAATTCAATTCCTTCGTATTTCATATTTCCTAGGAAAAACTATCGAGCGCACTTTATTCGAAGTGGTCCACCTGGCAGAATAGGTGATGCGAATTCCTCGAGATGGATGACCGAGACACATTTTATAAAATTTGCAGAGCATTTTATACACAGCGTAAGATGTTCAAAAGAAAAACCAGTGTTATTGATGCTCGATAATCATGATTCTTATTTGTCAATAACTACACTCGATAATTTCAAACAAAATGGAGTTATTGTTTTATCGTTTCCACCTCATTTCAGCCATAAACTTTGCAGCCTTTAGACCGAAGTATTTATGGTCCTCTAAAAAATACAACAACACCGCTTGCGATTTATGGATAACGAATAATCCGGTGGTGAATCAGCAGCGGTGGTGAAGTCAGCTCTACCCAATGCAATTACTCCAAAGAATATTATGGCTGGCTTTTAAGTATCTGGAATAAGTCCATTTAATTCGGATATATTCCCTCCTGAAGAGTTTATGGCTGCTTTTGCTACAGATCGACCAATTCAAACTGCTGCACTCATTGATCAATCTTGACCGGAACCAAATGAAGTTACTGTGCCAATTAACCATTATATAACCTGATTTATATCTGTCTTTGGAGCAGTGTGATTCGCTTCCACTCGTGTCGATTCAAATTATGCCACCAACTCAATTGGTTAATTCACATTATATTCCTCCTACAATATCAACTACCAAATTCTACCGTGCTAAATCTACATCGGCTAAATCATTTTCCAATGGTGCTTCTGCCCTTCCATCGACTTCCACCAACAATTTATTGACAAACTTAAGATCATTTCTTAAAGCTAACGACAGAAAAACAAATACCAAACGAGAAAGAAAAAGATGTTTCACTGCAATTCTCACCGACACACCAATTAAAAATGCTTTAGAAGAAAAAAAAAACGGGTGTGGCAGTCCAGTGGGACTGCCTGTAGAAGTTACACTTCTATACACGCATTTGCCGTTACAAATGTATTTGGGAGTCAATCTGCACAATCATTACATATGTAATGCTATAGGTAAGACATAGCAGAAAGAGAAACAGAATTAATAACAACTTACTAACAATTAATAAACAACATTTGACCTGTAATAGGAGTATAGTAAATGAAGGATTGAATTAATATTTTAATGAAAATATATATATTTTTGTTTTCATATATGTATAAAAGAAGTTGAATACAAAAATTTTTTTACACATACTCTGCAGTAAAATTCATTGTTTATTTTGTTATTAATATAAAAATACAATACAGTACACTGCAACATAATTCAATATAATAATACAATACAAATTAAAACGCAATATTCATAAGTATTTAAAAATAACAACAATATACATAACTTTTCTACTTACGCATATGTTGCGCGCGTATAGAAGTATAACTTCAAAAAGGCAGCACAGGAGAAGAACTGCTAGATTACTGCTAGAAAAGAAAAAATAATCGCAAAAAACTCTGCTTCCTCTTCAACCAAAACGACTGTTGCTAATGCCAAAAACAAATAATTCAAGAGAAAAATAAAGAAGAAGCGTCTATTAAATGGAGACACATTCCAATAGTCGACTTGGAGAACAGTGGATCGAATGAATTGAATGCAACTCTTCAGCAACCTTCAAATGAACTAATGGCAATATTGCTCCACGTAAATGTTAAAACTGCTATTGTAATGAATACTAACAGTATTTTCAAATAAAGATTTCTAATTATTTTATTAAAAAAAAAATTAGTTTTTTGAGTTCATACCTTCTTATTAAATACATTTACCTTCATTTTTTTGGCTTTTATTATTTTATATACCTACCTATTATTGATTACTGTTCCTTTGCATCTTTTTCAAGTGTAGTTATGTTTTATACCCATATGCCAACCTACCCCAAGAGCTATGACAATTTGCCCCAATCAAGGAGTAAATTGACATAGGTTGTAGAGCTATTCTTATTATTTTATATGTTGGAATACATCTAGAGATCTAGAAAAATAGGAAATATTGAAGTAATGTTCACTTTATCTTACGGTACCGCGAACTTTTCAAAACAATTAACATTAATCTTAAAAAAATGTAATAGACGAGTGTATGACAATCAACCCCGGTCTCCCCTATTATATATAGTTTAATTAAATAATGTAGCCTACAGTACACATTCCATATTTTCCAAAAAGGAGGGGAACTCAAAAATTAGTCTTGAGGAATTTTTAAATTTATCACTGAAGCATTATCAAAACAAGAAATGCTTTTAGTGCTTATACTTAAAATGCATGCAACATAGAGTCTTGCAAGGGCAAAATTATTAAAAAGCAGTAATGGTACTTTTCATGACTGCGTAGAAGTTAAAAAAACTGAAATGAAATATTTTAATCTGTCATTTTTAAGCACAAGCATACATTTAGACTGCTTTATACTGTTATTGGAATCCTCTTTTTACCGAAAAATATTTAGGGGCTTGCCAGCTATATGCACTAATTTATTTATAAATGATTATAGCTTTATTTTTCAGATCTATTTTTATAACAGAAAAGAGCTATGTATCTTATGAACCTATACGAAAAATGTATAACATAATTCCGGAAAACCCAAGCAGCAATCACATCGTTAAGAACGAAAGGTATTGTAAGTTGGGATAAATAAATAAGCCCTCTCAAAATAAATTATCCCGGAAAATATTCTGTCATCTCCAAGGATAAGAAGGAAAGTTTAGGCCATTATACGAAAATGCATTAGTCTGTATATGGCTGAATACGGTCCGAAAAACCCCATTCTACGAAAGATTAGATTTATCAACAAAAGCAAAAAACCCAAATTGTGGTTTTAAATAATGAGCAAATACAAAAAAATGGGTCAAAATAAATATACAAACGTTACTCATTAATCCAAATGTTTACATTTAATTATTCAATAGCTATTTAGTTTCACATATCTCCTATGTGGAAACATTGCATTTGAAGTGATATAAGTGTTTGTATTTCGCCAACGATAATCCCGAAAATTTCGAGATTTGTTGCAAAGAATAAATACTAAATGACAATACCAAGTGATTATAAAGTGAAAAGCACTAAAATAAGTGAAAATCAACAGCTAAAAATAATTCAGTGCAAGAAAGCAACATTTATAATAATAGAAAGAAGTAAGGTTATATTGATAAGATAAACAAAACAGCTGGTTTTAAACCGAAGTCATTGCTAAGGCGAATAGTTGTTAAAAAGCGTAAACAAACATCTATCAAGAAACTAGTTGCACTGGGAAGGGTGAATATCTCTTGATTTAACACTTACGGTTTACTACGATTAGCTTTTTCCTCAGCTTTTCTTTTTTCAGGGGTCGCTGTTCCTTACTCTTTATTGCCACCCATTTCTGTCCAACGGATCTTCGTCACATATTCTCTCTTAAGTCCTATGTAACACAGCCTTTCAAATTCTCCTCAGTTGTCCTCTACCTCTCCTTCCATCAACTGACAGCTCCTTTTTAGCCCACACAGTTTTCATCTCTACGTCTGACATGACCAAACCATTGTAGTCTTTCCTCTTAAATTTTTTTTGGGATTGCAGATATTGGAGTATTCCTACTGCAGATATCGCTATTGCTGTTCCTTACTCTTTATCACGAGTCATTTCTATCCATCGGATTTTCGTCACCTAAACCTTTCTCTGTCAAGTCCTCTGTCACAAAGTCCTTCCAAATTCTCCTTAGTTTTCCTCTACCTCTTCTTTCATCAACTGAGAGAATCGTTATAGAGTGACTGAGGCAGACACTCAGTAAGTTGAGAATGTAAAAGTTCCTTCTACATCTTTTGAAAAACCATCAACTGAAGAATCTAATGTCACTCAAGAACACAATGCCAACAAAAATCCTGATTACACCTAAGCAAATTCAACTATTTTCTAAAGCTGCACAACGCAAAGAAGCTCAAAGAGAAAGGAAGAGACATAAAAGTCGTATTTTAGCTAGTACACAGGTAATCCTTGTCTTTGTCAAGATTCTAAAATGTACAAGAATGAGAACAAGATGTTATTGTAAACCATAAAAAACATACCAACACGTAAAGCGAGTCACTAACATTAATGTACTATCAGAGACTATCTTTGGTGTTGTCAAACGAGGCAAAATGAAGATATGTTACAACTTAAAGAGTTTTTATGGTGTTATATTTATTATTATTTAAATCAGATTGAAATATCTTTTATTTAGGTTCTGTGAATTTTTTTTGTCATTGATTGCATTAGTGTTTTTTTTCATTTCTATTGATTCCTATATCTCCTTCTTCTTTTTGTTTTGGTCGGTTTTAATAGAACAATAAAATCTAGTTCCAAATTTAACATTAGTTAAAATTACTTATTGAACCTAAACCCAAGAAAAACTGATTTTGTACTAAGTATAGTATGTTCAAGAAACTAAATAAAGTTATATATATATATATATATATATATATATATATATATATATAGATTTATGTACATACAAACAAAAATAAATTGTTGAAATCTTAGTAAATGTCGAGGTACGCATTATATTTTATTTGAAAAAAATTAACGAGTTTAGGGCGGTAAACACATAAATTAAAAAATAATCGCTGGCCGCATTATACTATGAGCCAGTGAACTGCAAAAAAGCAAAAAACAGAAATATCATGAAAGTTATATAATAAATGGCAATCTAGTTGGCTTTAAGCCAAACTAAGAAGCAAATACAAGAGAGGTTATTGGCTTTTCTGTATTAAAATAATGATGCCATTGACATATGCAATTATGGTTCTGGAACAGAATTTAGATTTTTGAAAAATTCGTTCATAGCGTAACACAATTCTTAAATACTTTAAGCGTTAGTTAGTTTAGAACTCTATTTGCATTTGATAGTAGGATGCAAGCTTGCCACGCGTTTTGTGTCACATTACTTTAATGCTTTTAAAAGATGTACCACTAAGATTTAAAGTATAACTTGTGTATTTGCATAATTTGTTGGTTTAAAAAAAACCTTGAATTAAATTGTAGTTTGATAAAAAAACTACAACCTAGTATATTTAATTTACTTTACTTTATTTTCCACTGGTTGGCTCCATTACCGTAATCGTCTCCTGCTTCTTTTTTTATTGACTGGGGTCCTATAAGCCACTTTTACTATTATTATATTTTTTTTGTAAATATATTTCAAATATTTATTCTTGTGTGAGTAATATTAAATAATTTGTTTCCTTTCATCTACCAAAGACAATCTTCGACGTGGTATTCATTTAATATTATATAATCTATTGCCGATCTTCATTTTCGAGCACTCTATCTGTTATTTAAATTTATTTGACTAAATAACGTGTTACTGATTCTCAATTTAATCTCGAAAATGTCCCAATTTATATGCTTATTTTCTGTTTTTTTTTTAAATCTCTCACTGTTGGTCAGTTGGTCTTGACATTTTCAATTTTATAATTTTGCCATTGATTTCAATTATTTTCAATCAAGTATTTTATTTCTTATTTTCTGTAGTATTGCCAGTGCTTGGTAAAGCAGTGCTTTTTAGTGTAGTTAACCAACCACTCTCTAGCAGACTGTTTAGTGTAGTTCTTACATTTTACACTTGAGATAAGAATACCGCCGATGCCAGAAAGCCCTGCCTGTCGTAAGAGGCGACTAATGGGTAGGAATCGAGAGGTGGAGAGCCATCGCTTGAGGTGTCGGGTCTGTAGAAATGCACTCGAGGCGCTTAGGCATCGCGGTCACCGGTCTACACTCTCAGTATCCGAGACGAGACTCTCGTGGGACCACTCTACTCTCATTCCAAGAGAACCAGGTGAGGTTGAACGAGCTGAGCCCGTACGCACCTCTTTTGGCCTTACACCACCATTAGGGGCGCCGGTGTCTCGGCACGTACCCGCCTGGAGATTTAAGAGTGGTAGAGGAGAGATCCTCGGCGGCAACCTGTCTACGTGCGAGGTGTAAATTCCTCTGCCTGCGTCACCTGTCCGCCCTTGGGAGGACTAACGGATGGGTGTGCGTAATCGCAACACAGGTACTACGGAGAGGGTAGAGCCCATTTTGGCATCGGACTCGTAGGGGCAGTGGATGCGCTTGCGGTCGTATGCCAAAAGGCCAGGTATACCAGGGTCCTGCCAATTTTATAATTGGAGGGGCACGAACCATAGCCATGTGTCCACTACATTTTACCCCAAGCTAACACGTAAATTATCACTCAGATGTTTAAGTGTAGATCTGAGTTATACTGTCTATATATAGTAATTAATATAATTTTATATTTCATCAGTTGGCTTTACCTATATTAGTGGTCAGTTGGACTTTTGAACAGTTCATCATCAGCTTTTTTATTGTATCGATATAATTGGTTATATTCGTAGCTTTAAGCATTATCTCTGGCAGTGTAAAATTCTGCGACAACACTTTTAAAGATAAATTAATTGAGATTAATAAATAATGCCATATAAAGTATCTGTTACAAAACGGTTCCTGCACTTGGTTTTTATTAAATGTACTTTTAAAAATCGTCTTTCACAACTTTTAAAGTCTTTCACAGCATTTAAATTAGGTAAAGTTAACAGAGACTACGGAAAGTCATTCAAATTAGCAAATAGGGGATTACCGTCAAAAACGTTTTATTTGATCCACTTAAAAATATAATTCACTAGACTTTCAAATTTTATTGTAATATTCTGGTATTGTTAAGGTTTCCTCCATTCGTCATCGAATTTTTGCATCGTTTTTGGGTCTTGAGGATTATAAATTCAGGGCAATTATGACATTAGTGGTTAAAAACTTTGGCAACTGTTATTTACAAGCCATATCAGGCCATAACTGGATCTGCAAAGTAATTTTTTTTATTTTCATACAAGCTGTAATCAAGAAACGCTTGCATCTTTCCTAAAAATCCTGTTTTAATTTATCGTCTAAATCATTAATATTTTGCGTTACCGCAAAGTAAAATATTTTAAATTTTTTGTTTAAGAATCAGTTGCAGTATCGAATATTGATTTTCTCTCAACAAATGACTTAAATTAAATGTTTTCCTGTATATTATACTTCTTTAATAAACCTCTGTTGTTGTTGGCTATAGAATTCACGCAAAAAATATGTAATCGAACTGCTGAGCCGGCTGAGCGAACCATTTACCACCTTTTATGGATGTCAATCAAATCAAACACTGAGAATAACGGAAAACGGCTTCCAATCTGGAAGCCACATTGTTAAATAAAATGTTCTTTTGTCTAATTGTTGTTTGTCACTAACGATATATTTAATAAAAGGTGAATAAGAATAAGTAAACAACGAAATAGTTTCAGAACGAGTTTCAGAATAATGTTCAAAATAACGTTTATTTTTAACACAATTATTGTAGGAATGATAGTAAAATATTTCTCTATAAATAAAGTGTCTAAATATTTTGACAAAAAAAAAGACAGGTCGGCCATTATATTTGTTGTTATATTTGTTGTATGACGTGTTGCATCGTAAATCGTTTAAATACAAGGACCACCGTTTTTAAACCAAAAGGGATTCCGAAAAGTTATTATATAAAAATAAATATTTGTTTCGAATTAAAAATTATAACGTTTATTAAAGACAATATTACCTGCATTTAAAATTAACAAACCATTACTAATACATATCTTATATATCTATCAAAATTATAAAAAAATAGTCTTAAATTACAAAATTTACACCCATATCATCACTAATTTCTAAATCTTCCCAAGGCGTAGAAGCAGCAGTATTTATAAATAACGATACCAAACATTTATTTAAGTTTTCCGGTTGATACAGTATCTTAAATGAAGAACTTTATGCCATACTACAAGAATTAAAATACATTTCCATAGCACAAACCAAACATTACTTAATAATATCTGACTCACTAAATTCACTGAGACTCATACTCAAACCTTCACGAACAGCACTATAGCCATATTATTCAAAGAAACTCTACATAGTCTTCATCAAACAAAATAAAAAATAGTTTTCCTGTGGGTTCCATCTCATTCTTGAATCGAGGTAAATGAAAAGGCTGATCGCTGGGCTTACACAGCTGCGCAATTACCTTCATTAGCAAAACAATCAATTCCAGCCTCAGATATAAAGCAACTATTAAAATCGATGACCCTCAATTTATGGAAAGAAAAACGGAAGACATCTGCAAGTAAACTAAGAGAGATAAAAGAAGATACTGGTCCATGGAATCCATATTTAATCTACAGATTTTACCTAAGACATCCTAACTAGTGTTCGGTTAAGTCACTTCAAACTTACTCATGAGCTTCTCATTACTAATAACAAAGCACCAAAAAACAGGAAATGTGATATGCCAATAACAATAAAACATATGCTAACAGAATGTGATGGATTTGAAGCTTACAAACAATCGACATCTAGATATACAAACAACATGAACATTCTTAACCTTTATACCGACTGTTAACCTCTTTTCCAATTTCCTTAACAAATGTAACTTAACATGTAAGATATATCTAAATTCCTAAATTGTACACATTCTGTATTTTCTTTACAAGTTGTATCTCTCAGGTTGAAA
The DNA here is from genome assembly GCF_040954645.1 of Diabrotica undecimpunctata. NCBI lineage: Eukaryota > Metazoa > Arthropoda > Insecta > Coleoptera > Chrysomelidae > Diabrotica > Diabrotica undecimpunctata. The sequence continues at coordinate 135,710,414 of NC_092810.1, forward strand.
ATGATTATGTTTACATAATAAATAACACAATATATTAACTACTGTATGGCATTGCTTGTTCTAGTCAATTGTGACCACGTGTCACATCGGACGATTTGTCTCTGACCTGCTGTTAACTCATTAGTGATGTTATATTCTTATTGACCTCTTCTTTATATATTGGTAACCAGATCTAACTGCATTTTATTGATGTGATTGTCATCCATTTTTTTTTTGAGGTCTTTTATATTTGTATGCCACTTTTTGATTTATGTTTTTTTATAATTAATATTGATGCATCTTTCAATTGGTCTCTTTTCTTTATTGTTATAAGCACGTTTACACTTTTCAGATCTGTCTTATTAAGGCGCCAGTACACGGGGTGAGTATACGAGCTACGTGCCGGCTGTTTCACAAACATCTCGTCAACTAGGCCAGTGTACTGGATATACTTGCTTCGTTAGCTGCTTGTTAAAACGCTTTGGAAAAAGTTGAACTGCCGGCGACTACAATGTGTACTCACAGTAACTTGTGCACAAGTGACCAGTAGCATAGCAAGATGTCGGAAAAGCTTTCGAAAAAAGTGATTAAAAACCAATTAATTAGACGAGCAAGCGCAAAGTGAAAAGTGCATAAAAGGAACGTCTGGATGAAACCTTGGGTATGACGACATACTAATTATGTTGGTCCAAATACTTTACTGAAAGATCTGAAGAACGCAGATACTGCGGTTGATGGAAATATTTTAAAAATTATAGGTAAACAGTCTGATGAACTGGGAATGGTAGACAAAATGTCAAAACAGAACTCGACAATGAGGACTGGTTGCTGTTACAGCATTTATTAATTTAATGTTATACAATGTGAGATATTGTTGGTATACTTGTAAAAAAAATGAAATATTACTCGTGTTTCATTTTTGTGAACAGAATCTAAATATATTACGCTAGATAAACCACAAATACGCACAGTTTCAAAAATTATGCTTCTCTCCTTATATTCACGATTGTTATACTTTTATAAATCCGTATTCTTATCACGTATCAAGTTTAATAGGTCTTTTTTATATAAAATATACCTTTTTTCCTTTTTTATTTTATTTAAATACTCATTTAATTGATCTGGTTTTGCCAAGGTGTAAACATTTGAAAAATGTATTCTGGTAAAATTAGTGAAAACGTGATTTATAATGAATCCTAATTTATTTCTTGAGCTGCAGTGTGCAAGAATTATCACTTTAGGTAAAGAAGGGAATTAATAGCGGCTCGTGGCGGGAAGAGTGAGTGTTTCTCAGGGTAATATCTTACTGATATGGAATAGGTTTCTGAAGACAAATTCGATACAGAATAGAGCTCGTTTTAGTGTTGCACATTGATCAATGTGCAACATAATAGATATATATGTGTATATATATATATATATATATATATATATATATATATATATATATATTGTTATGATGTGTTTTTTGTTTGAATGATGAGCAATGAGTATTTTTAATAATATAATATATAGGGTTTTTATCGCGGTTCTCAAAGAATTAGCTTGTAAGTACTTTTTTAAATTATCTTTATTATAACTATTATGAAACACACATATATATCTAACCTAGTCAATGTAAATTTAAAATAAACTATCTTTAAACTGATATTCTTATAAAACTAATTAAATTCTATAGACAATCTAAAATTTAAACAAACTATCTTCAAAATTGAAATTGTTATGACACTAACTAAATTATATTAACAAAATTTTGTACCTTTCTTTCACTGAATGCCTAAATGAACTATTTTCCACTAAGTATATAGAATCTAATCACCACTGAATGTCTTCGTACTTCAGTTATCCTTGTTTTTTGTGAAATTACTTTTTTCAATTATCAGCTTCTACCAATTTAAGATATATTTTTCTTCACCAGCATCTATACACCACCAACCAAACCAGCAAACAGCATTTATATTTATTCTTCTTTTCAATATACCAATATCCAATTATTATAAGTTGATTTATACTAATCTCCAATCATAATATAATTTAATTTCTTCCAATATACCTTTTTTTATCTTCAATAATTATTTGTGTATAATTATAAATGTGCATTAAATTATATGCATAATTTTTAATCTTCATTTAACTCACTATATTAAACTATTGGACTATTTGTACTTGATTCACTGACTCTAACTAACTTTCATAATAAACTGCTTGACTTCTGACTAAAAAACTTAAAAACTCCAAAAACTTCTGAACAATTGACTTCACTAAGTAAATGTATCTATCTTCTAACTAACTTTCATGATAAAACTGCTAAAAACTTTTAAGAACTGCCAAAAACTGCCATCTTGAATCCAAATCACGGGTATTTATATCTTTTGGACATTCTAGAACCATCTCGTAAGATATCATGTTCCAATTTGTTCTATCAAATACTTGTCTGAATTTTCTGGAACAAACCATTTCGCAAACATGGCCATCTCCGGAGATCCAGAGAATTCCATTCTTTTCTATTAATAATTTTGTTTACATTTAGGCTTTTCAGATCAGAATATATAATTAAATTAGTAACTAACACTCTAATTTAATAAAATACACATTTCAAACAATATATTATTATAATAACCCCACTTATATTCGTATTATGATTCTTAATTTGACACTTGGAGTATGTATAGTTGGTTGCCTAGGCACATGGCTCACTTAAATCTATTATTTTACAATTTATTATATTTTTCTATTATATTTTTACAATTATTATATGCTAATTTCTTAAAAATGCCCTCACATAAATATATTTTTATTAAATTCTCTAGTATATAACTTATTTAAAACAACCAAATATCTAATATTATGTAGTATATAACTTATAAATTATTTTCTATAAACCCTAATCGTCACAATACCCCAAAAATAATATTTAAAATAAATAATTTACTTATTATTTTTTTAAATATTAATTTTCTCATACCTTATTAAATTTAATAAATTAATAATTCAATTTTTTTTTATTATTTAAAGTGTGTTAAATACATCCCTGTTCGCTGTCTATGTCAAAGCAGAGAACAACGGAGCACAGTTCGGCTATTCTATGGTCAAACTGTCAAATGGAGCAATGGATGCGATATCAGAGAATAAAATATAACCTTAATTAAAAATATAATAGATATGGTGTTCTGTTTATTTATAGACAAAATCTAGGAATTATTTCCATTCAAAATAACTTCATCAATATAAATTGGTAAGTTTTTCCACTTTATTATATTAGAAAGACATTTTTATAGCAATTATAGTATCTAACCCCAAATTATGATTTTTAGGGTATCAAACAATTTCCATATGTACAAAATTCAACAAGTATGATGTCAAATTTATTCACAACAAAGAAATCTACCATCTATCTATGAAATGGATCTATCAGTAAGTTATTAGTGTTATTATATTTGTGTTAAAGGTATAGAAATCATTATTCAATCTCTTCATGATATTGAAAAATGTCGTTGATATGAAATATGCCTCTTAGTCTGTTCTCTGCATCTATTAACACATAACTATTTAGTCCATTCTGATTTTCAATTGTATATGGACCTTCAAACATTGGTTGTAATTTCTTACAACGGTTTTCTTTAACATTACTTTTTCTAAGTGAACGAATTAACACTAGGTCTCCTTTTTGAAATGTGATTGGTTTTTTTATATTTCGATTTTGTCTTCTGATATATTTTTCAGCTTTCCTCCTAATTCGGTTATTTACTTTCTGCATTACTTGTTCTAACATATCCTGATTATATTCACTAATCCACTTTCTGTTTCCTATATGGCCAAACATTAAATATTCTGGTACTTCCTCTGTATTCAAATTATGTGTATTATTTAAAAAATACTCTACTTGTGGTATATGTTGCTGCCAAGTTTCATGTTGGTTTTGGCACAGTATCCTTAAATATTTTATAACTTCTTTAATATATCTTTCTGCAGGATTTGCCTGAGGATGTCTGATACTTGTAAAATGAATGTTGATTCCCTTTTTCTCACAAAATGCCCGAAATTTTTGGTTGTTAAAATATGTAGCATTATCTATTATGCAATTTCTAAATGGTCCTATTTCTTCGAAAAATTGATTAATATATAATTTTAATGTTTTAACATTTGTTCTGGAGCAGGGATATAGTTTAATAAATTTTGTATATAAATCAACTATCACTAGTATATGCTTTTTTCCTGTTGGACTGAGAACTAAATTTGAAATAAAATCCATGGAAACTGTATTTAGTTTTTCATATACAACATTAGATTTATATGTGTTCTGGTTTTTGAAATTCTTTTCTTTGTTTAGTTGACATATTGGGCATTGGGTAGTAATTTCTTTTGCTATACTTATGTCATTCTTTGCAAAATAATTGTCCCTAAATAGCATCCATAGCTTTCTTGAACCAATATGCATATAATTGTTATGTAAATTTTTCAATATTTTCTTTGCTAAAGTTCTAGTTATTACATATACTTCTATGCCATTTATTATTTTATAATATACTCCATCTTTCCTAAGGACTTTTTGTTTTTCACTCAAATTGATCTGATCTCTTATAATTTCTTCTTTAGAATATAATCCAGTACTTTCTACTAATTGATTTAATCCAATTTTTATTGTTCGCTGCCCTTTTTGTGGTGTATTTTCTAACCTTGATAAAGCATCTGCCACTATATTGGATTTTCCAGAAATGTATTTGATTTCAAAGCAGTATTCACTAAGTATTAGACTCCACCGATGTATTCTACTGTTTCCATATTTGTTATTTAATATAGACGTTAAAGCTTGGTGATCTGTTTCTATTGTAAATTCATTACCCAACAAATAAAATCTTAATTTTGTGACACAGTGTATTATACTTGCTAGTTCTAATTCTGAAACTGAGTAACCCTTTTCATGTGGCTTTGTGATTCTTGAAATGAATTGTATTGGGTATTCGACCCCATCATGTATTTGTAATAATACCCCTGATAATCTCTCTATTGATGCATCTGTTCTTAATATGAATGGCTGTGTGTAGTCAGGATAGTATATTTTCAAATTTGACAGAAAAATGTTTTTAATCTCTTGGAATGCTAGTTCTCTTCTCTGATCCCATCTCCATTTTACACCTTTTCTCAGTAGTTCAAGTAATGGAATTTCTTTTATACTTAGATCTGGTATCATCCTTTTATAATAATTAATTATTCCAATAAATCCTCTTAAAGTTCTTAAATTGTGTGGTGTTTTATATTCCTGAATGACTTGTGTCCGTTCTGGATCCATTTCGATTCCCTTAGTGTTAAGTTTATAACCTAGATATATGACTTCTTTTTGAAAAAATGTACATTTTTCTTGATTTATTTTTAGTCCAACTTTGTCTAATCTATTTATTATAGTTTTTAGGTGTTTCTCATGATCTTCAGCCGTTTTAGAAAAAATTAATATATCATCAATGTAGTGAATTACAAAATGTTCATATTGATCCAAAATATCATGAAGACATCTACATAGAGCACTGCAAGATGATTGAAGTCCAAATGGTACTACTTTGAATTGATATACTACTCCATCTATCTGAAATCCTGTATACTGTCTACTTTTTCTTTCTAGAGGTATTAACCAAAAGCTATGCTGTAAATCAATTTTAGTGAAAAATGACATTCCTGTAATTCTTCCTAATATTCCATCTATACTCATTGGTGCTTCAAATTGCTTTTCAGTAATCTTGTTAATATTCCTTGCATCCAAACATAACCTGATTTCACCTGATCTTTTTCGTACTACTACTATGGGGTTAATAAAACGTGTGTCTGCCTTCTCAATGATCCCATCTTCTAACATATCATTAATTGTTTTGTTTACTTCTTCTCTGTATTTATATGGTATTGGGTATGATTTTGTTTTAAAATCTTTTTCTTCTTTTACTTTTATACTATGGATATAATTCTGTGCAATTCTATTTTCTTTATTGACAAGTCCCTTGTGTTGCTGCAATATGGAAATGACTATTGATTTATATTCTTCAGGGCAATTTAAAACTTTCATTATATCTTCTTCTTTACAAATAAAATTATTCTTCATTATGTACTCATTATTCCTTGCTTCCAATTTTACGCACTCCGCCTCGTAGGCATCCATCTGCTTAAAATTTCCATTCCTTAAATATTCACTACAATAATTATTCTTTACATTCTTCTGGGACATTTCCCTATCATCAAAATACATTTCTTCTTCATAAACATCATTATTTTCTTTTAATAATATCCTATCAACTCTTATTCCTTCTTCTACCTCATCTTTCTGCATAAATTTAATTATTTGCCCTTCCAAAGTTACCATTTTTTCTTCAAAATCTATCTTTACTTTCTTCTTTTCCAATTCATCATTTCCCATTAATATATCAACACATAAATCCTTGACAATAAATCCTTGCATATTAATTTCTTTATTAAGAATATTAATTTTAAAATTGGCTAGTTTATCAATTTCACCCAACTTCTTATTATTTGCACCAATAATTTTAATTTTTGGAATCTTTATTATATCTGATAGTTTTAATGTATTAAAAATAAAATTCTCCGAGACTAAAGTACTTTCTGAACCAGTATCTATCATAATCTTAATCATTTTATTTTTGGCCAAAGCATTTATATAAATTAAATTAATAGATTCAATAATTTTCTCTTCATCTAAAGAAATAAATTCAGAAGGTTTTTCATAATAGCAATGGCCTAACTTGTAATTCAGAAAGTTTACTGCACAAAATTTTGATTATTAGAATTGTCAGATTGTATCTGACCACTTGGATCTGATGTACTATGTCTTTCACTACTATGACTTCTACTCACATTTTCTTGCCTTGTACGATTTCGTTCCCTGTCTTCGCAGCTCCTATTCCTTCGAACACAATTTACCTGTCTGTTATAGTTAGGTCGCTCTGTATTTCTTCTATTGTTAAAATCTTGTCTATTATTATTAGTACTGTTATTAAAATGTTGTCTATTATAATTAGTATTATTATTAAAATTTTGTCTATTATAACTAGTATTATTATTAAAGTTCTGTCTATTTGGATTAGTGTTAGTATTATTAAAATTTTGTAAATTATCACCATACCTAGTATTATTGTTATATGATTGTCTATATTGTTGATTATCATTTTTATTATATTGAAAAGTATTGTTGTTTTTTCTGTTGTTATTATTACTTGTCATATTGCCTCTTTGTATTCTTTGAATAAAATTAATAAAACTATCTATTGTTTGAATATTTTGTACAGTTACGGTTTGCACAACATCAGCATCAAAATGTCTAGATACATTTAAGACTGTTTCATCCTCTCTAAGTGGTGGTTCTAAATATTTTGCAACTGTTATCAATTTCAATGCATAATCTACCATATTTGATTTTAAATTTTGATTATACTTTCCAAAATATAGAATTTCTCTAAACTTTGCTTGCTCTAATTCACCCCAATAATAATTTAAAAATTTATTTTCAAATGTTTGAAAGTTATCTAAATCATTTTCAATACTAGCAAACCAAGTTGCTGCATTGTCATTTAATGTCACTCTAATATAATCTTTAATATCATTAATATTATTCACAAATCTTAATTTATGTTTTAAACTATTTATGTATACTCTAGGATGCAAATTTTTTATATTACCAGAGAATTTAATCCCAGTCTCATTTGTTAAATTTAAATAAGGTCTCCCTATGTCTCTCATTTGTGAAATATCATCTATTCTCTGTTCCACATTTCTTATTTGATTACTATTTATTTGGATATTTTGTTGTATATCGTCTAATTTTTCTTCTGTGTTTCTCCTGTCTTCGTTAATTTTTACTTCTAAGTTACATTTCTGTAACTCTATTTTCTGTTCTATATCTATCTTATTATCTTGAATAATCCTCTTTACTTCTGTCCTCTCATTGTCTATCCGTTTCTTGTAGTCATTCCGTATACTTTTTATTTCATTTGCTACTTTTTTCTCTGCAGCTTCAAGTTTTTTATCCATTTGTTTTACAATTTTATTATTATTATCTTCTATTTTCTTTTCTAATTTTCTATAATTCTCTTCCAATTTCTGTTCCATTTTTTTCATGTCTTCTTTGACTTCTTTTGAATTCTCTTCCAATTTTTTTATGTCTTCTTTGATTTCTTTTGAATTCTCTTCCATTTTCTGTTCCATTTTTTTCATGTCTTCTTTGATTTCTTTTGAATTCTCTTCCATTGTCTTGTTCATCTGCATCATTAATGACATCAAAGCTGCCATATTGACATTTTCCTCTCTTTCTGGATTCATTTCTGCAGTGTCTTGTGGAACTTGAACTAAACTCTCCTCTTGTATAGGTTGTGTTTCTACTTCCACATCTTCTTCATTCTTTTTGCTTCTTGTACCTTTCTTTCCTTGAGACATTTTGAGACTTTACTTGTTCAAATATAATTAAAAATAAAATCTATAATTTTTCCTTTCTACTGATAATTAATTTAATTATATGAGAGCACTTATCTTCCCAAACTAATTCTTTTAAATAGAGAGCCACCGCGTTGGGTGCCAAATTGTTATGATGTGTTTTTTGTTTGAATGATGAGCAATGAGTATTTTTAATAATATAATATATAGGGTTTTTATCGCGGTTCTCAAAGAATTAGCTTGTAAGTACTTTTTTAAATTATCTTTATTATAACTATTATGAAACACACATATATATCTAACCTAGTCAATGTAAATTTAAAATAAACTATCTTTAAACTGATATTCTTATAAAACTAATTAAATTCTATAGACAATCTAAAATTTAAACAAACTATCTTCAAAATTGAAATTGTTATGACACTAACTAAATTATATTAACAAAATTTTGTACCTTTCTTTCACTGAATGCCTAAATGAACTATTTTCCACTAAGTATATAGAATCTAATCACCACTGAATGTCTTCGTACTTCAGTTATCCTTGTTTTTTGTGAAATTACTTTTTTCAATTATCAGCTTCTACCAATTTAAGATATATTTTTCTTCACCAGCATCTATACACCACCAACCAAACCAGCAAACAGCATTTATATTTATTCTTCTTTTCAATATACCAATATCCAATTATTATAAGTTGATTTATACTAATCTCCAATCATAATATAATTTAATTTCTTCCAATATACCTTTTTTTATCTTCAATAATTATTTGTGTATAATTATAAATGTGCATTAAATTATATGCATAATTTTTAATCTTCATTTAACTCACTATATTAAACTATTGGACTATTTGTACTTGATTCACTGACTCTAACTAACTTTCATAATAAACTGCTTGACTTCTGACTAAAAAACTTAAAAACTCCAAAAACTTCTGAACAATTGACTTCACTAAGTAAATGTATCTATCTTCTAACTAACTTTCATGATAAAACTGCTAAAAACTTTTAAGAACTGCCAAAAACTGCCATCTTGAATCCAAATCACGGGTATTTATATGTTTTGGACATTCTAGAACCATCTCGTAAGATATCATGTTCCAATTTGTTCTATCAAATACTTGTCTGAATTTTCTGGAACAAACCATTTCGCAAACATGGCCATCTCCGGAGATCCAGAGAATTCCATTCTTTTCTATTAATAATTTTGTTTACATTTAGGCTTTTCAGATCAGAATATATAATTAAATTAGTAACTAACACTCTAATTTAATAAAATACACATTTCAAACAATATATTATTATAATAACCCCACTTATATTCGTATTATGATTCTTAATTTGACACTTGGAGTATGTATAGTTGGTTGCCTAGGCACATGGCTCACTTAAATCTATTATTTTACAATTTATTATATTTTTCTATTATATTTTTACAATTATTATATGCTAATTTCTTAAAAATGCCCTCACATAAATATATTTTTATTAAATTCTCTAGTATATAACTTATTTAAAACAACCAAATATCTAATATTATGTAGTATATAACTTATAAATTATTTTCTATAAACCCTAATCGTCACAATATATATATATATATATATATATATATATATATATATATATATATATATATATATATATATATCAGAATTTTCTTTCGAAGATATTCTTCTATGTCTGTACCAGCCCTCCAAAGGGACTTCAGGCATGCTACAGGAGTTAGAGTATCGTTGGCTACAATAAGAAGAACAATTTTGGAGTCAGGTTTCAGTATTCGTCAACCAATAAGACTTCCTTAGCTTCAACTTATACATATTTTGCACCGCCTCCAGTGGACTCCAGAACACATACAGCTCCCCTAACAGTTTTTGTATTTGTGCTATTTTCAGACGAGACCAGAATGTCTTTAAATAGTGATAGCCGGCGAATTCCTGTTTTGCGAGAGCCAACAAGAGCTGCAAAACTAGCACCTGCCCATTTCATACTTCCTTTCGCTGGTGGCAGTGTTATCTTTTGAGCAGGTAATATGGCAGCTGACTCACGAAAATGGTGGTTATTGACGGGACTCTAACAAGATAAAGGTACATCACATGAATTTTAGAACATCTTGTGAGATTATTGCGAGGAGCTGTGGGTGAAAATTTTGTATTTATGGGTAATATCGCCCGCCGCATAAGACTCAATCGGTTAATAATTATCTTAAGACAGGACATTTTGGACATGAACCCCATTGAACATGCATGGGATATGTTCTCAAGAGCTGTTCATGCCTGAAGGAATCTTCCTAAAACTCATGATCTTATAATTGCGTGTACTGCAAAATGGGAGAATCTGCCACAGGAAATAATTGATCGATTTGTTAGAGCTATTAGAGCTCGAATTTAGGCAAGCATCGATGCTTGTGGTGTAATTACCGGAATTAAAAATTGTTAAATATATTTTAATTAGAAATATTTTTTTTAATTTTTAATTTATTCACGAAATTAAAAGAAGTTGGAATTATTAAAATGAGTGAAGAATTTATATATGTATTAGTTAGATATACATTTACAGGTCCTTGGTACAAGATCAACATACGAAACAAACGGTAGTTGCCAAAGAATCGGAACTGAAACAACTACATGAGTCCTCATTGGCACTAAATCCTTCGAAAACTAAGGCTTTGCAGAAGTTAAAGAAGTATGTATTAAATCCAGTTAGTCAGGAATTTTACGATTCTTTGAATTCAAATTCAAGAGTCCAAGAAATAATATCGTTTAATGATATCGACAGCGAGGACAACAGTAGTGGCACAGAAGATTGAACTTTAATAACTTTACTTTACTTACTTTAATTCACTGTACATTTCATAAATAAATAAATTTTAAATTTATTAATAACGTTTTGTCAGAGATTTTTTACAAAAAAATCATATATCCCCTTACACACCGCATTAGTTCAGCACAAAAACTACATATTATATGCAACAAAATTTTACATAAATTCCATTGCAAGATTTCTGTTAATTTTTATAAAAACGGACGTTTAATGGAAATTAACCTACACATTTAAACAAATGAACATTATTCTAGAATATCTATAAATATTATCATTAAAATTTCCAATTCTTTGGGAAATTAGGGTTTTTCAATTTTATGTAAAACATTAAAAATTCCGATATGTTGTTTTTGTAAATAAGTCTTCTGTTTTAAATACACTCGCGATCATAAAATCCGGGTCATCTTGAAAATTTCAAGTTTCTTAAATATTTTTGCCTCTGGTGCAGTAATAACCTTTTTTTTGGCTAATGTATTTTTTATTTGTCATCAATGTTTGTTTTGAAAGAAAAAAAAATGATTTTTTATTGTTTTTATTGAAAAAAAAACAAAAAACAAATCAAATTGTTGATAAAACAGACATACGAAAAAAAAAATGGAAAATACAGAACATGGTAAAAAATCAGTGAAATTTCAATGACCAATATCGTGTATTGCCTCCCCTTGCTCTAATAACGTCTTGCAGACGACGGGGCATACTCTCAATTTTTCTCCGGATTACATGTTGTGGTATGTTATTCCACTCTCTCACTAACAGATCCTTAAGCTCCTGTGCGTTGTTAGGAGGAGGTGTATGGGTTTGAATACGTTTTTTCAAATCGTCCCAGAGATGTTCGATGGGATTCAGGTCCGGAGACCTAGCTGGCCAAGGTACCCTCGTAATTCCAACTTCGTCCAAGTATTACATACTGATCCTGGCAACGTGCGGTCGCACGTTGTCCTGCATAAAAACGGCGTTTTCTCCAAGCCCTGCCATGTTGGGCATAACATGTTCTTCCGGAATCTCCGTAATGTACCTTCGTGCAGTTAGGGACCCATTTTCGATGAAGGGTAATTCTGCGTGGAAGTCGAAAGATATACCTCCCGAAGCCATGACCGCGCCTCCACCAAATGGCATTCTTGGAGCAATGCAAGCTTGTGAAAATCGTTCACCGGCTCTCCTCCAAACTCTTACACGTCCATCGGATCCAGTTAGGTAGAAACGGGATTCATCGGAGAATAACACTTTGCTACAATCGTTAATTCCTTAATGCGCGTATTGTCGAGCAAAAGCTAGTCGTGCAATTCGAGGCACCCGGCGAAGTGGCGGTCCTCTAGCCATTACCCGAGAAGATAGTCAAGAAGAACGAAGTCTTCTTCTGACTGTTGCAACACTAAATTTGCGATTTCGTACTTCCTCTAGACGATTTTGATGCATAACCGCAGTTGAGGTCCGGTTTCGTAAAGCCTAAAACACAAGGAAACGGTCATCTAGTGCCTTGGTCGTTCTTCTTCGTCCAGAGCCAGGTCGCCTGGTTAGCAAACTTGCCTCCAGAAAGCGTTGAAGCACTCGTTGAACCGTAGAAAGGCTTACGCCAACAGTTCTTGCGACTTATCGTTGAGTGTGACCGTCTTCCACAAGTGCAACAATTTGTGCCGTTTCAACAACAGTCAAAGGCATTTTTGTGAAAAAATAAACACTAATAATGGCACTAATAAACACTAATGGTGGCAATAATAAACGTTTGTCCGTTGCATTTGAACAGAAAGTCGAAGTACAAACGAGATATTTAAAACAAGCGGAGTTACAGGTAGCGTTCATTTTGGGAAGTGTGCACTTTACCGCGAAATCGGCACTATTGGAATTCTTTGTTACAAAGAACAACCGCAACAATTCTCAGAAACATGCATTAGTTTGTATTTGTGTTATTATTTACGATAAAGCTCGTTAAAAATGAAATATCGGTGATTTTCAAGGTGACCCTATTTTATGATCGCGAGTGTAATATACACTATTAAAAACGCAAAGGAGCCACGTATAAAGATCTTCACAGTTTTGAACTAATGCTTTTATGATTATATTATTTTTAATTAATTACATTTGCTTAAGGCTTTTGGCTATAAATATAGCAAAATTTTTGTTACTGAACTGTAAATTTTGTTGTGAAAATAAAAAATTAAAAAAAAGTGATAAATGTAAAAAATTCGATTTATTTTTTTATTAACAGAGTAGCTAAAAAATATTTTAAAACTAAAATAATAGCATGTATGAGTACGTCTTAGTCGCCAAACTTCTGCGAAACGTCCATGCGTGCTTTCGTTGCATTTAAAATAGTTTCTTGATTAGTTATTCTTCCCAGGTTTCCATGAAAACTTTCTTGATGTCTTAGTGGCTGAAGATCCTTCAGGCGCTTCCCTAGTGTATCCCAAATCTGTTTAATGGGATTTCAATCTTGACTCCTTGCTAGCCACTCCATAACCTCAATATTTTGGTTTGTCAAATAATTTTGCAGCATCCTGGACCCGTGTGGTCTTGCATTATCTTTCTGAAAGACAAATTCTAGACTCATGTTTTCAGCAAATGGGACAACATATGGTTCAAGAACTTTGTTAATGTACCGCTCTGCCGTTACCCAACCTCGCCGAATAACTACTAGGTCAGACCGGTATTTAAAGTTATCCTACTACAAACCATAATTGAACCTGGACTGTTAGTTGAATTCTTTAATCCAAAAGCTCTCACCTAGTCTTCTCCATTTAACATGTTTATCAACATGTTTTTAAAAAACTGGACTCGTTAGTAAACATCACGTTACTACATTGGTTACGCCATGTTTTAATTCATGTATTCGCCCTTAAGCAAGCGTCTGGCTCTACGATGTGAAGGAATCAAAAGAGGTACTGGCTTTTCGTATTCAAACTATCTTAGTAAAGAAGACAACGTATAATTTAAGTATTTATTCTTGTTCCCGTAGCTTCTAACTATAGCACTTCGTAGCACTTCGATGATCTCTGACGCCCAATAGTTATAAAAGTCGATCCTTTCTAGCTGTAGTCGCCCTTGCACGATGCTTCTATATTGTCTTCTAATAACTCTATACATTTCATGCCTGGTCCAGGCTCTATTTATTGCAGCACGACTAGCATTTAACATTTCTGCTGTACGCTCTTGAGTAACCTTCTTGAATTAAAGTTATTGCCCTAGCAATTTAAATCTCTGTAAGATATACTCTGCGTCTTCGTGGCCTTCCAAACACATCAAAATCCATCAATAATGCTTATTAATTTCAATGTAAATATAGACAGAAATTCAATAACGAAATAAATGTGATTCTAAAATGTTGTGCTTTTTAATTGAATACAAAAAAAACGAAAATAAGAAAATTGTTTCTTTTTTTATTTAAAAAAATTATATGTGTCTACTGGGTGGACGTACATATTTAAGTTTTTACCTAATGCAATAAAGAAAATATATTAAATTAAGTGGCTCCTTTTTCGTTTTGATCAGTGTGTATATACATTCAAGCAAAAAATATTTAGACCAGTGTATTGTGCTATCATTTTATCAAGCTTAAAACAAGAAATTTGCACAGAAGAGGGTGAACCATTCCATTTTAGAAGCAAACAAGAGAAACACAAGAAAAACTAAAACTAAGTGTATATTAGACGTAATAGAAAAATTAGAAAGATGAAATTGTAATAAAATGGAACCTAAACAAAGATAGAAAGATTGGAATGTTAATAATATTGAGTAATAAGTAGGACAGTTAATATGGTGGTAAAATAAGCAGTAAATAACTACACTAACGACTTAAGAAAGTCATAAAAATATCGACATACATCGAGAAGTATCAAAATATATTAATTTCATTCAAAGAAGAAAATTTATAGCATTAAATTAGATCATTATCTTATTTTAATACCTTTTCTTATCTTTAAATTTTTAAAATTCTTAGTTAACTGCTTACATTTGTATTTGCTTAACTGCTTAAATAATGTAATTTTATTTACAAAACTATTTTAATCGTATTGAACATATATTTTTTCTTATGTATCAAAGTTTGTTTATGATTTTTGATCTTTTTTTTTATATTAATCATTTTTGCATACAACTTACCTTTTTTTATTACTTTTAGAGAAAAAATTGTTTGAGAGTACAAGTTGATGGTACGGCACTCAGCAACACGGTACAGAAGCCGAACAGCAAAGAGTCATTAACCGTTTGAAAGATCAGAAATCGAGAATCGTTTTACCGACGTAGGTTTTCGGGAGTCAACAGGTGAGCTGCGGATGGGGAACTGCTCCGGGAGCAGCCGTCCAAACACTTCTCCGGGCCCTAGAAGTGGCGTCGGCGCCGTGACGCCAGATCAACATGTGCGAGTCCAAGATACACACGACGCTCTCGCATCTATTCTGGGGACGCTCTCTCGGAGACCGTTCATCCATTTTATGGGAATTTACAATTGCTGGAGGATAGTAGAGGCAAGACAAACAACGTGAATTTTTTATTATGCACAGACCACTCATATAAAAAATTAGGTTTCCAAATCGTAAACTGTTTCGAAAGAATTTTAATAACATTATTTATAAAGTTTTTATTGTTTTTTTTTTAGACAAAAGCAATATACACACGTCAAAAACACCTATCTTAATAGCTTTAAATCAGTGTTAGCTGCAAATACAAAAATAAATTTAAGTTTTTAATCTTTTTTGTTGTTGAATTAAACTGGAAATTCGACTCTCTTTATCAAAATTCTACGTCTGGTCGACTCTTCTCTATAAAGTTAAAACCTGGACCCTTAGAACATCAGCAGTAAATAGATTGGGGGTCTGTGAAATGTAGATCTACCGGAGAATCCTCAAGATTTCATGGGCATCGCATACTTCAAACGAAGAAGTACTGCAGAGAATAGACAAGGAACGAGAACGTTTGGATACAGTGAAAAACAGACCAAATACTGAGAAATAATAAGTACCAATACCTTTAACTAATAGTGAAAGGAAAGATCGAGAAAATAGAAAGGGCCCTTTAAAAGAAGGAATTATAGTAAACAGCCGTGCCTTAATAATGTTAGTATTTAGATGACAGTTCAAATTCAACTCGGGTTATCGATATTTGAGTATCAAGAGTTTATATTATAATTATTTATATTTTTATAGGATTTTTCTGTTTAATAATTAAGGGTTTCTGTTTACCTTAATACAAGCTTATAAGTTAGGTTAGAAAAAAGTATATACTAAGAGTGATGACGTAAATTAAGATTTGAGAAAAAAATAAAATATTCCGATTCTAAACTATCAGATAGTAATATTGTAGCAATCCAATGGACTAACCAATATTTAAAATTGCTAAATAAGTCAAAATAGATCAACACTATTAAAAAAGGAAAGATAGATTAAACGTATGACAAAATTAATGATGATCCTTGTTAGGGCCCTCCACTAGCTAATTGGTCTAATAAAAGTTTTTCGAGCTTCAAACTATAATTACTCTAACTGCAAAGCGTCTAAGTAAATTTTTCGGTAAAATCTAATTTGCGGTCTAGAAACTTCTTTTAAATAAAAAAAAAACCTTTAACCTAAGTGTGTACATTCAATTTTCAAGCCGAGAGATGTGGGATGGAATAAAAACTCCTAATTTAATTTTTCCTTCGGAGCTGTAACCCTAATTTTAATTAAATGTAAGGAGCACATAAGTTATCGAATCATTTGAAAGCCACGTAGTTTAAATTTAATTACTCATTACACTTGAATTTTCTCTCGGGTTAATGGCATTTTATAAAAAAAAAAACTAGGTCAGTTTGTGATAAAAACTCTTATATTGAATAGGATATGCGGAATTAATGCCAAATGAGGCATGTTAAATGAAAATTACCAATCATTGTATCTAAATTATCAATCTAGATACGATTTTAAATATTCCCTTTATCTTCTTCTTGAGATGCAAATCCACTAATGGATGTTAGCGATCACATTTTCCATTAATTCTCTATTTCTTGCAATATGTATCAGAGATTGTATGTCGCTAATCCCTGTCCATTGCCTTATGTTTCGGAGCCAGGACATTTTCTTGCGTCCCAGTCCTCTCTTGCCTTCAATTTTACCCTCGATTATAAGTTGGAGGAACTGGTATTTTTCATTTCGCATGATGTGACCTAGATACGCCGTTTTCCTTTTCTTGATGGTTTCGAAAAGTTGGCGTTCTTGGTTTATTCTTTTAAGGACATCTATATTTGTGATTTTCGCTGTCCATGGTATTTTTAGGATACGGCGATAGAGCCACATTTCGAAAGCTTCTAATCTGTTTATATCCCTCGTTTTGAGTGTCCAGCCCTCTACGCCATATAGCAGCACTGACCACACGTAGCACTTAGTAAACATTAGTCTCAGTTGAAGATCGAACTCTGAACAAGTCAGTACCTTCTTAAATTTTACGAAAGCTTGTCGAGCTTGCTCAATGCGACATTTTACTTCTCTGTCCGATGCCCAATCTTCAAAAAACTACGATCCCAGGTATTTAAATTTACTCACTCTTTCAATGGACTTAGTATTCAGTGTTATGGTGGAGTTTTCAAGTGCATCCAAGTTTCTGGAGATGATCACAAATTTGGTTTTTTTGGTATTAATCTCTAATCCCATTCGCTTACTGTATTCTTCGATTATAGTGACAAGTTGTTGAAGATCGACTATGTTGTCACAAATTAATACACCATCATCAGCATATCGTATGTTGTTGATCAATACTCCATTCACTTTGATTCCCATCTTTGCATCCTCCAAAGACTCTTGAAATATGGCTTCCGAATAAATGTTAAATAAAAGAGGGGAAAGCACACATCCCTGTCGAACGCCCCTTCTTATATGTATGGGTTTGGATATAGAATTGTCTATTTTTAACTGTGCCGTTTGATGCCAGTACAAGTTTTCAATGCATCTTATGTCTTTTTGGTCTATATCAACTTTCTTTAGGATCTGCATTAACTTGTGGTATTGGACACGATCAAACGCTTTTTGGTAATCTAAAAAGCATAGGAACACATCCTTCTTCTGATCGTAACAATTTTGGACCAGCAATTTTGGACCTGTGTTGCTACTATTGCTTCTCGTGTTCCTAAACCTTGCCTAAACCCGAACTGGGAGTCACTGGGTGATGTTTCACCATATATTCCCTTTATATGGTGAAACAACACAGACACGAAAATATATTACTTCCTCTGAAAAATTAGTATTCGGAATATCTGTCCTTCAATTACCCACAAAATCCTTGTAAAATAATAAGAAAATTAGGCCTCAAAGTATTATCACTAGACTTAGGCAAAGATGCAAAATAAATATATTGCATTTTTTGCATATTTTATGCAAATATCTCGGGATTTTTATTATTTATACAAAAAATTGCACAACATACAAAAACGTCAATTTATTTCGAATTGCGGAATTCAAATAATATTTATGGTACTGTAGATAATGGTATGAGTAAGCAATTCGAAATTCCAATGTTCAGTTTATTTCAATATTTTAGACTTCAATATTACCGATAGTATCTATAGATACTACCCAATATTCTTCTATTGTTTTAGCAGGTAACCGAATATAATCCAGTAATAAATTAAATATTTCGAATTTTCCCAATAACACAGATACCAACATATCCAGCTCCAAAATATTTTGTAACACTAGTTTTATTAATCTTCTTTTAATCTCCTAGAATTAAACGAAGCCATCTGCTCTTTAAAAAACTCAGCTGCCGGTCCAGACCATATCCCATCAATATTTGCAAAAAATATTGATGGGAGTTTTTTACAGTTTATTTCAATATTTCAGACTTCAATATTACCGATAGTATCTATAGATACTACCTAATATTCTTCTATTGTTGTAGCAGGTAACCGATTATAATCCAGTAATAGATGGGTGTTTCAAAAGTTTATTGCGTGGGGTATAAATAGAATTATCCTTTTGCAAAATCATTTTGTTCTCAAAAGTAAAAGTGAAATCTTCAACATCGTCAGTCGAGCTTAATTTGTTAACTATATCGATTTTAAAATGCCGAGGATAACTAGTGTCGCTACTTGGATTAAACTTTACTAAAAAGCGTCCGTCGGCACAATATAGATTTTGAAGTAGAGGAAAAGTTTAATTTAATCCCAAATTTTTATGCAAATTTGTCTTTTCCGAAAAATTTGCGAGGTTTTGTATTATTTTAAGCTTCGTTTCCTGGACTATTGCTTTTCTAAACATTATGTTCTTTTTGTTTTTCTGTAAGACAAAAATTGGTTAAGACATTGCTCTTCAAAGTTTGCATACTTACTTACTGCTCTTACTCATGATTAGCGACTCGTTCAAGCCCTTTCAACTACAACCCTTTTAACAATAACTGTTTACCAAAAATTAATTTAAATAATCTTATTGTCCTTAAAAAGCCTGTACAATGCAAAACAAATGGTCAACACTAGATCTACCTGCCCTAAATCCTGCCTGTTATTCAGCCTCAAAGTCTTTATATTCTCTTTCTATTCTGTTTTGAACTACTTTCCCGTATATTCTACTGATCGAGTTTGTCACGGCAATGCCTCTGTAATTGTCACATTCATCCCTTCTGCCTTTTTTGTGTATAGTGGATATCAATGATGTCTTTCACTCCTCTGGGGTTGTCATTCCATTAATGCAGTTTTGGAACAGTTTGGCTAAACTTGTATATAGTTTGGTTGTACCGTGTTTAATTAAATCTGCAGGGATGTTACCTGGAACCGGTGTTTTGTTATTTTTTAGAAATCTACATTTTGTGTTTCGCTGCTGTCTTTAAATTGTGGTCTATTTTCCCTTAGGAGTTTCTCAAAATATTGATCCCAGTGGTCTATTGTTATTTTTGACAGTATGTCTCTCTTCTTATCTTGTCCTAAAGATTTTAAGACTCTCCAACTTTCTGTGCTTCTTCGTCCTCCTAGATGTGAATTTATCACGTTACACTTTTGTTGCCATGCTTCATTTTTCTTTCGACATATCATTTTTTATACTTAAGCTTGAGACTCTTTGTAGATTATTTTTTCCGTTATATTCTTTGCTATATATTTAAGAATTTTTGATATTGCTCTCTTTTCTTCTATATTTCTTGTTGATCTATTTCTTCGTCAAACCAATATGGAAGTTTTCTTTGATTCTCAATTTGGTATCCAATGGCTTCTGTTGCTGCCTCCTGGAGACACCTTATTATGTAAGTGTAATATTTTTCTTAATTATTAAATTATTTATTTTCCAACTTTTGATTTAATCTATTTCTATATAATTCTCTCACGCTTTCTTGTTCTAATCTGATTAGGTTATACCCCTTCTGTATTTCTTTATCCCATTTATTTCCTTCTTATTCTTCTTTAGGTTTATTTACTCCAAATGTGATCTTAGCTTTTAAAAATTGATGATCGCTTCCACAGGTAGCTCCTCTCAATACTCTTACATCTTGTACAATCATATTTGGCTTTTGTCGTATGATTGTGTAGTCTATGATTGATTTTAACCCTCTCGTATTTTGCGTCCATGTGTATTTGTGTATGTCTTTGTGTTTAAATAATCTGTTTGCAATTTTCATTTCATTTTTTTCGCATAATGATATTAGTCTGGTACCATTATCATGGTCCTCTCCGAATTGACATATAACTGCGTTATGAGGTTTTTTTTCAGCTCTGCTGTTTAAGTCTTCCAAGATGATAATTTCTCGAGATGTGTCGACTTTTGCAACCTCTAAATTCAATTTTAAAAAAAAATCGTTTTTAATGTTTACCGGTGCGTCATCATTTACTGCATATACACCCAAGATTGTGCATTTGTGTCCTCCAATCGCAAGGTTCATTTTTATCAATCTCTCGTTTATGGCCTCCCAAGTAGTTATGTATTTCCTTAGCTTCTTACGTATGGCAACACCTAGTTAAGCTCTTTTCTCCTATGATACCCCGCTGTAGAAGTGATCATATTCTCCGATGTTTTCTGATCCTTGGCCCTTTGGTTTTGTTTCGGTGATTTCTGTGATATCCAATTTCAGCTTACTCATTTCATAAACTAAACTAAAACTTTGCACGTTCCAAGTTCCGAAAATCATACTCCTTTTTCGTAGCATCGTCGTCGTTTGTTGATCGATTTATTCCGAGGCGTTTTGCTGGATTTTTTAACATTATATATTTTTTTAGAGTAACGGGGAGTTAACCCGATGCCTCACCCGACTTGGAGGGCCAGGGTTTAATCTTGGAGTTTTCCTTCTCCTAGACAATTTGCTTGCATTGCAGCTTAAGAGCATCATCTCCCCTTCTTCTGTAATCCTGTACAAGGAGCCCTTACAGGATGCTATCAACCGGGCCAGTTGAACCCTGGTTTTTAAAGTTATACTTCTATACGCGCGCTCCACGTTGGAAATTTGTATGGGAGTAAATCTGTGAAATCACTACATATGTAAGATAATGAGTAACAGAGAGACAGAAGATATATTTTCTCTCTCTTCCTCTCTCGAATATAAAAATGTTCCTTTTGTATATATATTTAATATATATATTATATATATACATATAATAATATATATATATATATATATATATATATATATATATATATATATATAATAAAATATTTAATAATATTATTATTTATGTGATATGCTTTGTATTATTTATTAAATGTTCATAATTATATTAGTCTTTTTTATTTCAAAATAATAATCTCAATAAATCACTGTATGACCCAGAACTGTCAATTTTGAAATACATTTGTCTCATGTCCTCGGTAGTATAGTAGTCAGTATCCCAGCCTGTCACGCGGGAGACCGGGGTTCGATTCCCAGTCGGGGAGGACTTTTTTATTAATAATAATACATCGTAAATTAAACACATACGTAAGTAGAAAAGTTATGTATATTATTGTCATTTTTAAATACTTATGAATATTGCATTTTAATTTGTACTGTATTATTATACTGAATTATGTTGCAGTGTATTGTATTGTATTTTTATATTAATAACAAAATAAACAATGAATTTTACTGCAGAGTATGTGTAAAAAATTTTTGCATTCAACTCCTTTCATACATATATGAAAATAAAAATATACATTTTCATAAAAATATTGATTCAATCCTTCATTTACTATACTGCTATTACAGGTCAAATGTTGTTTATTAATTGTTAGTAAGTTGTTATTAATTTTGTTTCTCTTTCTGCTATGTCTTACCTATAGCATTACATATGTAATGATTGTGCAGATTGACTCCCAAATAAATTTGTAACGGCGAATGCGTGTATAGAAGTGTAACTTCTACCGGCAGTCCCACTGGACTGCCACACCCGTTTTTTTAGAGGTGTTACATCTCTATCCCTCCTCCTTTATTCGGGCTTGAGACCGGCTGCATCGGTTATAGAGCTACTCAATTCACCCCATACCAATACAGGCAAAGTTATGATACAATTTAACGTGTACAATTTAAATCAGAAAATCGGTAGACAGCGCTGGAGAGGTATACTCTGTCTGCTTATTTTGATTGGCAGGACAAAGGAGTGGCAATTAAGGGGAAACGTACAGGCTGTATAACTTGTCGATATTCTATCTACCGGTTTCTTTAATCTAAGGTTTCCCCGTATATCACGTTCATTTACTGGACTACAGCTAATTTTGCTTTGTTCTTTTTAAACAATTTAGAAAAAAAAATGCTTCAAATAAAAGTTGTAGATCTTAAAAAGTTCTTTAATTTGTGAGTTTTTAAATTAAAATATATAAAGAATTGACAGAGATAATTCTCTCTCCCCCAATACATCAAAAAATAAAATTGTGTCTAGGGGCCTAAGAATGTAATATTTTATAAACTAAAATTAATTGAAATATAGAGGTAATGTAAATTCGATTACTACTCAAAACTAAAAACATAGTAAACTAACGAACAGGGTTCGTAATGAATCATGCAACAGTACTAGGCAATTAGGGTTTGTTCTAGCGTTATTACATCCTCGTACAGATACGTATTAAATAACGGTAGAATGAATATTCATCGGTATGATACAAGTACAAATTCCCTTCGTTTGATGGAAATTAAAACACGGGAACTTGATATTGATCGCTACTAAAGGGAGAATAATTATGATACATAAAATGCTTAGATTATCAAGATTATATTGCTACAATTTTGATTGTGTTTGCATTATTATATATGCATTCATTTTTAATAAAATATCTCCAGGTTACTTTACCTCGTGGCGATTTGCACTTTTTAATTATGCAATCATGCGTTAACCTAGTATGACCGAGTCTGAGACGCGTTATTATAATTGTTTGGCTCCTCGAGATAGGTAACATATTCCATGTCGCTATGCGGGATTTCACTAGTTTTAAGTTTGAATTGACACTCTTCATTTATTTTTCCAAACACCTAATATTGATTTTTTTACAAGCTTTTATGTACGATGTATTTACAATTTCAAAAACATCACTTACTATCGCATCTTAAGCACTAATTTCGTTGCCTTTTATTCCTATATGGGATGAAATTAAGACGAAATTTATCTCATTATGATTGATATGAGCCTGACAATGGACAGTTTTAATTATTTTAAAGCGGGTTTTTTGGAAACAGTTGTCAGATGCTTTGTATGGTGCTATGTGAGTGTTAAGGTAATATATTTGTAGTTTATTGTCAGATTGGTTAGTTCTATGGTGCTGTAGAAAGCATACAGTTAGGCTGTCTAGATAACACTACGTAGCAGTACTAACATTAGGTAGTTTGAATTTAAAAACCTTTTCTGGAGTAAGAACAGATACTCCCAGATCTTCAGTTGTTTTTGAACCAAAGTTGTATATCTGGGTATGATTTTTATAGCGGCTTTTCTAAAATAGATAATAATTAAATTAATTTTTAGTGGAGTTTTTGTCAAATGACCTAAGTTAAAAGTTGTATGGTATGCGTTAAATCCAAGGTGGATTATGATCATGTGTGTATGGAAAACATTGAGGTATGACAATGTTAAATCAACGCAAATGGTCTTTTATTCATTTATAGAAATATTTAGCAGAACGGGGATATGCTGTTTGCGGTTTGGGAATTTTTAAGTAAACTTATTTCTATATTTATCTAGGGCAGAGCCAGAAGTACAGATATACGACATAGATGCAAGGTGAAGAATATCAAGCATTGAGTAAGGAATAGAAGAGTAAAATAAAACAATCATATAAACCGAATGACAACAAATAGAGTAGTAAGACAGCAAGAGACAGTTCTCCAATAGGAAGACAATTAGTAGGAAGACCACGAAAACGATCGAAAGACAACTTACTAGAGGCACATTGGAAAACAGACGAGTCATGTCTACATAAAAAGAAGAAGAAGTATTTCTTTAGAGATGATTTCTTTGATTATTCTTAATTTTTGTTGCATACATTAGACTAAGGTAACCTCTTCTATCATTTTACAAGAATTCATTAGCTTCGCAAAGTAAACGTTCTATCGGCATTGTAAAAAAGGCTCCCAAACATATTCCGAGTGCTGTGTTGTGAATAGTATCGAGTATTTTATGTACTGATTTCGATGCTGATTTATAAGCTATAGCCTGTAATCTAGCTGTAATCTTATAATAGTTCTGTATATCAATAATAATGTACACCTGTCCAAATGCATATTTTTGTGTGCTAAAATTTTTAGTAAATTTAATCTTCTGTAACATTTACAAATTAGATTATTGTAGTATGTAGTATAATTTCAGTGAATCTTGTTGATCTAGTGTTTACTTGTGTAGATGTAATGAAGTTGGTGTTTGAAATATACTTTATTGTCACTGAAAATTGTACAATTTTATGGACAAAGCTTACAAAAATCAAAAAAAAATAACAATATTAATTAAAATTTACTAAAATTACATAAATCGTCAATATCACAAAATAAAAAATAATAAAATATACAGTCCATTGCAAAATTTAACTATAGTATTTTTTTAAAATAGCAGCAACAGCACAAATTACAAAAACATTAGTCAAGAAAAAATAAGGGCATTGCTAGATGTTTTTATTTTAATAGAACTGCACCCTTTACCAGACAAAGATTTATATTGGTCACGTGATCCTTTTTATAATAATTCTGTTACTTCCAAAGCTTTTACAATAACCAGGTTCAAAACATTAATCGAAAATATTCATCTAAATGACAAGCCAGCAGCTGCAGAGAGAGGTTCACCTAACTTTGATATATTATATAAGATAAGACCATTTATAGATAGCCTAAATGAAATTTTCAATGAACAAGCCAATCCTGGAAATCGATTTTCTATTGACGAATGTATGGTCAAATTTATCTACAGTGTTCTATCAAACAGTATATGCCCAAGAAGCCAATAATTAAGCGTAGTTATAAAATTTGGGCAAAGTGTGATGCTATTACTGGATATTTGTACCAGTTTATTATCTACACTGGAAAAACTGAAGGCATTGAAAATGATGGCTTGGGATACAAGATTTTAACTGAATTATTCCAAGATATACCACACAACTCTTTAGTTGTTTTTGATAGCTCTTTTACAAGTTGCAAACTGGTGGAATATTTCTATGCAAACAGGTGTATGCTATAGGTGCAGTCAGACTTAATCGCAAAAATTTACCCGATTTCATGAGGAAACAGCAAACCAAAAATGAAAAACTTTTAAAGAATGAATTCTATTGTTTGAGCAGTAGCTCTATAACAGCAATAAAGTAGTTGGATACCAAAGAAGTCACGATTATTACAACCGCAAATCAACAACATAAAGTAACCATGACAAAACGTACAAAAAGATACGGTACAACGAACGACATAATGTGCCCAAAAGTTATTGCAGATTATACAATAATCATGGAAACTGCTGATCACTTTGACCACTTTAGGGCATCATATCCCATAAGTAGGAAATCTTGACAATGGTGGATGAGATTGTTCTTCTTTCTTTTAGATGTAAATATGATTAATGCATATATTACGTACACAAGAATTCACGATCAAAAAAATACTCACCACAAGGATTTTAGGCTTCGCCTTGGAAGAGCTCTCATAGTTGACTTTATAGTAAAGGCATATCGACCTGTGATATCTAAAAATAAAAAAACGGGAAACTTTGGTGTTCCAGACGAAATTTAGCTGAGAAATGTAGGACCACATTTACCATATGTTCAAAAAAATTATACAAGGTGCTGATTTTGCTAGACAAAAAAGAAGAAAAACAAACATTATATGTAGTTTTTGTCAAGTAGCTTTATGCTCAAAAAAATGTTTTAAATTATTTCACACTGCTGTGATTGAGACCTGAATTAGTTTTGTTATCCATTTATGCATCTTTGTATTTTTTTAATAAATTGTTTCAAAAACTGTACAAGGATAATTAATATCCCACCTACAAACATTTTTTTAAGAAACAACGGAAAATAGTTCCCACACCTTTTTTTGATACTTTTTCAAATTATTTTTTATTTCAACAAAAATATGTTTTATTTACCTCCTTTAGATACCAAAAGTATATAAACAAATAAATTAATTCTCCTTATATCCTATGTCTCATTAAGGGTGGCCGCACACAGAAAGAGCAAAACTGTTTTAGTCAAAAACGTTTTTGTTTGAAACGAAAACGTTTTTGTTTCCACAAGAAACATTTTGTTTTCAAGAGAAACAAAATGTTTGCACAAACCATACTGCAATCAGTTTTATTAAAGATGTCGACAGATAACAACGAAATTGCACTAGTTTTCTGGCAGTGGTTCCTCCTACAGGACAAAAAAAACGCAAAATAAAAGACAATTTTGGGTGCATCCTATAAATGAGAAAAGAATGTGGCCTCAATCAGTACAATTAATTTTTCTGCTTCCACTTCCATGATACACTCAATATAAACAAGCAAAATATCGCTGTTTCCACATGTGCTTCTTGTTGACTACTCGAGCGGTTTCAAGAAGGGAATTCCAAAAACACGTTGCGCCTGCGTACATTGAAATGTTTCGACACAAAACGACGATCCGGTAATCAACATCAAACAGACTGACTGAAACTAAATGAGCCTAAACATGCTTTAGACACACGACTAATCAGTGTGCGTCAGCTCATTTCATTTATATGGAAACATCAGCATCAGACTCGTTTAGTCAAAAACGCTTTTGACTAAAACAGTTTTGCTCTTTCTGTGTGCGGCCACCCTAAGGGTTAATATCAAACAAACTAGTAGGTATTTTACTTTAATCTATTTTACAAAGTTGTTGAAAATTACATTTTTCTACTTTGTATTCATACTGAGGCTATAACGACACGCAAAAGTGTGTGGTAGAAACCAAACCGTTGTAATAATCATACGAAACATAATTTATTGAATTTGTAAAGGTTGACCAAAGTTTAATATTTTGCACAAATAGAAAAAGTAGTTATATGCCGCAAGGAAACAACTTTATCTGCACCATAATTTTTTTAAAATATCCTTGTTACAATTTTAATAATATATTATGTATTGTGATAATAACCAATTTCTAAATCGACAATGTCAAATTATCTTGTCAGGTCATTCGGTGAAAATTTCTAGAGCATCGACAAGCGACATTTAAATGTAAATTACATAACCTCTCATTTTTTGTTCTTTAATACAGCTGTGACTTTTTTACTTGTCATAAAACTGTTTAAACTTTATTTCCTCGAAGGTATTACAAAAAAATTGCTTCCCACCAGCACAATTTCCATTATGTTTCTTTATAGTGCTTATAATTTTTATTTATTAATTAAGCTAATAATCCACCCTGTTCCGAACATTTTTCACTCAGCAAATTTTGTAAAGACTTTCTGTCAATAGGGTTTAAAATGATGTCAAGAAACAGAAAGAAAAGGAGCCTAAATGTCAGCTTAATTATCTCTCATCTTTTCTGAAAAGACCGCCTTGTTAATTTCCAAAGCACAATTCGAAGTAGATTGGTCACTTTGTCCCTCGTATATTCCCATCTAACATCCAACAATTCGAATAAAACAGCTGAACGATTTCATCACGTCTATTGAGGCAGGCGGCTTAGTTTATTCGATATAACCAGAAACTTTCTCCTTCTAGACTTTACTTTGACGTGACAACGAATAAGTTACAAAAAATATATAGAAAAAATTGGAGCACGTAAAAATATACGATATTATATATAAGATAAAGTGTTAGAGCTTAGCTAACTGGAGTGAAAGTGTCAAAAAAAAATGATATATCGGAAACTAATATAAAGTTGATCGATTGTAAACAATTAACGCAGTTTTTAATATAAAAAAATTAAAATAACATATTAAGAACATTTTTTTGATTGTTGCTGTGACTTTCTCTATTTTATCCGTCACTTAAAACTTTTTTTATTATTTAAAACAAAAAGCCACAATCCTCTCAAATGCGATTAGAAGTACTTACATGTAAAGTACTTTAAATTTTATACAATATATTTATACAAGATAGATATTCTATTAGTTTTCTATCATCAAAATTATTTCCAAGTACCGTTTGCAAGCTACTTGAGAGCTAACGTGTACTACAGCGATTTCGGCCACTACCATTGGTCGGACCTTGACAGGCTTTCTACATTAATTTTTTTTTTTTCAATTAAGAAGATAGATGTCAAGGAGGTAGCCGTTGCTATGTATATTTATAATCGTATAATAAAACGAAAGGAAATAAATATTAAGTAAATCCAATTTTTAAATTGTCCTATACACCAAAGACTGTACAATACACGTATAGATCACTATATGACTGCAATATGGCTTAAGATACCATATTAAGTTTTTTAATAGTAAATTATGACAGTGTAAAAAGAACTGCATTATCTAATGCAATGATAGACTTTGGGATCCCACCTATGTTAGTTAAGTTGACCCAACTAACAATGCAAAACGTAAGCTCATGCGATAGAATTGAAGGAGAAAACTCTACGTTCTTTGACATTCATAATGGTCTAAGACAGGGGGACGCGCTGGCGTGTCTTCTCTTTAATATTGCCTTGGAAAAGGCAATCAGAAAATTAAATATTAGAATGAATGGAACTATTTTTAATAGATCGACTTAAATTCTCGCAATCGCTGACGATATAGTTATAGTGGGCAGGAGTATAAGAGACATGGTGCAGTGTTTTACAAGGTTTGCGGACGCGGTAAGTAAATTAGTACTTGTGGAAAACGAGAAAAAAACCAAATATGTTGGTTTTTAAAACCCCCGATATATCCAATAGAGAATTCAAAGCAACAACCATACCTTTGAGCAAGTCAAAGAATTCACATATCTTGGATGCCAGTAAACGCAACAAACAGGACAAGCGACGAAATAAAAAGACGCATAGCAATAGCAAACAAAACTGTTTAAGTCTCCAGAAACATTTAAAAAATAAAAATATAAAACGTGCAGTAAAGCTCAATATATCATCATTATCATCATTATTCTCAGCATATTCTACTGATTATAGTGCAGTCTCCCTTACACATTCATTCTTCATTTCTGTCCACGATTGTCCAAAATTCGCTTTTCTATGCCATGTTGTAACGGCTTGTTTCCTTATGTCGTAGTCCCATCTTAAATTTGGACGTCTTCTTGGTCTCTTGACGCCTCTTGGATACCACAGTGTAATTCTATTGGACCACCTTTTGTTAGTTCTTCTCGCTAAATGTCCTGCCCACTGCTATTTTGAAGATTTAGTTCTATGGATTACATCAGTAACCTTGGATTTCTGTCTGATCCATTCTATTCTTCTTTGATTTCTCTTTCGATCTCTCCCTAGCATGCATCGCTCCTTTGACCTTTGAGTGACTTTGAGTTTCGATATTATCTCCTTTTTTAGTGTCCAAGTTTCGCAGCCGTATGTCACGATTGGTAATATACACTGATCGAATATTTTTTCTACATATAAGTTAACATCTTCGAATTGAATGTAACTGCATTTCTACCAAAAGATGCCCAAGCCATTTTTATTCCTCTCTTGATTTCTGGAAGAAAGGAACCAGATTTATATATTAATTGTCCCAGGTATACATACTCGTCTACTGTCTCAAGTGCAGTGTTGTTTATTATTACATCTTGGATATTCACTAGCTCGTTGTACATGATTTTTGTTATTGTCAAGTTCATTTTTAGGCCACCTTCGTTGCGAGCTACATTTAGGTCGCTTATAAGTTCTTGTAGTTCTGCAGAATTATTAGCAATCAGAACGATGTATTCTGCAAATCTTAGATGGCTGAGGTATTCTCCATCAATGGATATTCCTTTGTTCTGACAAATCATTTTTTTGAATATATTTTAATAATATTAAGACCTATATAAGACCAGTTTTGATATAATTGGGGCTGAGACGTGGACCTTATCTCAAAATGAAGAAAGACTTCTTGGTATTTTTGAGAGAAAAATGATTAGAAACATTTTTGAGACCGTAAATGAAAATGATCTATGGCGTCGAAATTCGTTAAAGTGCAGAGACTTAGATGGGCTGAACACATCGCTTGGATGTCAGATCGCGAATACACGAAGCGATTAACATTTTTAAAACCAGAGGGCACAAGAAGTCGAGGATGACCACGAAGGAGATGGATTGATGATGTGGAAGAAGACCTACAGATTCTAAGGGTCGGAAAATGGAGGGAAGTTGCCAGGAATTGACAGGAGTGGCGACTTCTTTGTGAGCAGGCCAAGATCCACAACGGATTGTCGAGCCACTTATGATGATGATGATCATCAAAAATATGAAAAATGTGTCAACGTGGCTCACTCACCCTGTAAGCAAAAAATGTTCAGGGCAATGCAAGCACATGTACTCTTCTTTTTTTAATAAGTTGACTAGGATAGGTACTAGTACTAGTACTAGGACTAGTTTATGTAACACTTATTTTTAATTTATACAAAATAATATAATACGAGTCCATTAAATTTATTTGGTAAAATTAGATACCTTCTTAAAATTAAATCTTTTTTATATAGTATACAACAGTAAAAGTAAAAAGTCAATGACAGACAAATTAGTTGCTACAAAATTTATAACTGTATAATAAAAATATGAATCTGTTCGACCCAGTCGGTAGAAGAAGAGTTAAATACACTAAACTCAGCGCTTAATATTAATTTATTAAACCATTTTTATTTTACTATTCATTATATTTCATACACTTATAAAAACACAAACTTTAAATCAATATTTTATTAAATTTCTATAAATCTTTGTTTTATAAACTCAGCATCTTCTAGAAATCCTCATTTCTCGTTCCACCGCCGCATCAGCAAATTTCAAATAACTTTATCAAGGGTATCATAAAAGGGGTGTACTCGAACTCCGAATAGAAAAAAAATATTTCCCAGATTTTTATAAATAAAATTGTGTATTTCTTATTTTTTTTTATTTCGTTAGTTAATCTTATACGCTCAATGCTCACAAATAGTCAATATAATTACCAAACAAATTTATTGCTTAATCCTAGAATACGGGTTATTCGTAAACTTTAAAACACTCCTAAAACATCGTGTGTTTTCCCCTACTCTCGTTTATTTTAACGATATCCCCAATTAGGTACCTTCCATCAAGATTAGTATTGACCTTGATAGTGTAGCAAATGGTTGTTACAATTTCTAATGCTAAGGTCATTTTTCGTGGCTTGGTTCGTAAATTTTACGAAAATCCCGTGTTTACGTCGTACGACAAATTAGCTAGTTCTTATATGTTTAATCCAAAGTTTTTGTCCTCAAAACAACTGGAGGAAGAAGTGGCACGTATAATGAACGGGAAAGAGAGTGATCTCGACTTAGAACAGGAAGAGGACAATTTGGAAACTAAATCCTCTGGCTCCGACAGCGAGGTTAATGCGGAAAATAATTCGTCTTTTTTCTCCTGTTTGCCTTATCTAAGAGGAACATAACAGTTTAGTTAGTAGTCTAGTTAGTAGTCTGAAGAAGAGGTAGATCCTAGTTCAGATGAAGATAATATTTTCTTATTACGCAAGCATTCAAAATATGTAATAAATTTCAAAAACTAAAGCCTTATGGATAAGAATGGTTATAAATGGTCAACAGAGTTGCCTCAAAGAACAGCTTTTATGAACATCGTACATTTTTGTTATCAGGAATATTATTTTTTGCATTTTTTTGACAATATATTTGATATAATTCTGCAACATACAAAGGCAGAGATTGCCGTTTAAGGTTGAAAATAGTGGCCACCAGAAAGTTACCATAACGACAAAAGCCGATTTAAAAGCCAATGTTTGATGCCACCATTTTAGGCAAGTTTTATAGATCTGGTATGAATTGTGATCACTTTTTATTCCTGCTAAACTCTCCTAGATTTGATAACAAGAAAACAAGAGAAGAAAGAAAGATAAATAATCACTTTACACACAATTAAAAAATTTGGTATATTTTATCGATATGTGTAGAACATCGTATTCTCTATCCTCATACGTCACAACTGACAAACAATTTTTGGCATTCCAAGGATGCTGCCATTTTAAAATGTATATTCCGAACAAAGCACGGGATAAAAATTGTTATGGTATTCGATTTATAACCAAATAATATGGTAGACGAAAGTTCTTATTTTACGATATATACCATTATGTACTATATCTCTACCATCATTCTTTTAATGACGATTTCAAATTCTTCACATTCAAAATAAAGGCATTAAGCTCTCTTTATTAGATTCTATATAAATTAACAAATTAAAAAATACAGACCTAATTCTAAATGACCAACTTCAGACAAACAGTTTTCCCCTACTCAACTTATTCAATTAGAAACTATAAAGTGTAAACGCATACCAAAATTAGTTCACTTAAGAAAGGTAACCTCCCGAAACAGCTGTAGTGATAAAAACATTCTAATAAATTTTGTGGAATTTTAAAAACAAAAGTTTTCAGTGTTTTATTGTTAGATAAAATAAATTTCCATTAAGTAAAGGTCGAATCCATCACATCTATATCAGATATACTATTAAATTCATTACAAATTCTAGTTATAGCCGACTGTTGGCCATACAGTTTACGATGGAATTCAATCTGCAAAATATCTGAACTACAGGTAGCTCTTGTAGGTACCAGGAAAGTTCCTGAGAGTTCCCGAACAATATATTAAATTGTTTACAAATTTATATATAAAATATATATCCAAATAAGTTCTCCTATCCTTGAGAAGTGTGATATTCAAAAGACATTGCAATGATGTAAAACCAATTTTATGATAGAGAATATTCTTTTTATTGTAGCATTTTTAAATTTTTTGGTATATATTGAAATCCCATTGTATATATTAAAGCGCCGAAATATTTCTTGCAATCCTTTTTGCGTCGCCGAGTTGATATAAATACATTTTACAGTTTGTTAATATATCACAGACGCATATTGTTTGATCGTTTTCCGCTTAATATTGCGTTTCAAATAAACATCCACTTATATCGCTGAGAAAGTTATGCCGGGAAGCGAATTATTTTTAATTACATTAGTGTCGCTGGAGCCATTGTCAAAATCGATTGGCTTCAGTGGTGGTCCAAATTTTATGTCAAATTTGAAATGTTTTTTGTTTTTTTGTCCCTTGTCCCTTTTTGTTTTGTAGCATAACACTGCTACACATGGAACATGGAACATATATATATATATATATATATATATATATATATATATATATATATATATATATCAGGGTACTTTGAAGTATGAGGCTGACATAAAACACCCGATAAATTTACTTCTAAGTTTTGTTGAAGATCTTTAAGCTTTGTCGTTGGGTTGAGTCTGTTCATATCGAGGAAGACAAGCTAAGGAACAGTTTATATATTCGCAATTTCTGCATTACGTCCTACAACAAAACGTTTTTTCCGTTTGACTGTCTGCCAATCGTCCCTATAATGGTTGTCATGAGTTTCTTTAATTTTATTATCGAATTATCCCAGTTGCTGAATATTCTTCATTAAAAGATCAGAATTTGCTTTCAATAACGCTGTATCAACTTGTTGCGTAGTTTTTATTTTCTTAATAATGGAATGTTTTTTCGAATTTTGTTTTGAAATTCACTTCGTCTTTGGTTCCGGTATCGTAATACTAGCCGTAGTAAGTTTTTTGAAGTTTCTGCTTCATTAAGGTCAACGTCAACAAATAATATCGGATTTATGGCAGTCATAGAAGCGCTTATGGTAGTGATGGAGGTAGAAGAGGAGTTGGAGAGGTCTTACAGAAAGTTTTTGATTTGAAGTTGACGAATTATGAAATCTTTATCTATTATAATTGTTTTTAAGTTTGATATTTCTTTAGCTACTGGAGTTTAATAATTAATATTTAATAAATCGTCAGTGATATTATTGCCCATCACATCACAACCATTGTTTACAATTTCACTTAAGCCTTTTATTTGAGACCTTCATCACAACTTAGACGAGAGAAATTTGAAAAATTTTCACATTTTACATTTCACATTAAAAACTTTTTTATTGCCTCGTATGCAGAGAGCACTTAACTCCACTTCTTCACTATCCGCCAACTTGGTGACGATGACAATCAATGAACTAATAAAATAAACACCATGATCGTCCAGGGTTTAAATCCTTTTCATACTTTGTGACTATTTTGAAAATTACAGTTGATTATACGTTACTCATAAATATAAGTTTTCCAAAATATTTTTTTACAGTGAAAGAATTACTACGAAAATTTTTGGTATGCCACTGACACAAACCTAATTGTATTTATTCTAAACCTCTTACCGCTACAATAAGATACGATTTGGTTCCGAGAATAAAACCGACTGACTTACAGAAAGAACTTTATAATTTATTTTCTATAGATCATTCTTTGAGATTTAAGAGAAAATTTCGAAGTCAATAAAAGTTATAAATACAATTATGATTGTAAAATATACGATTACTAAAGCAATAGAATTAAATGACAATTAAAACTTGTAATAAATACGGCGTTCGTGGAATTGTAAAAGTTCGTTAAAAAATATAATGGTTTTATTATTTAAAAATAGAAATCCAATATGATACAAACCAAATAGAATAAGAGTATTTAGGTTTAGGGAACCTTTTATATCTAATTATGAGAATTATTTCTGGAAAAAATCATAAAATTATTTATTTTTGTTTAAATATTATATAAAAGTATAATGAGATTTTTTTCTTATACAAAAACTGTGTTTGATTTTGACAAATTCTGTAATTGCAAGCAAGGTGTTTATTAGTCCTAGGCCTCTTTAAAATAACTTTATTTGGAACACCAACAATATTACAATACTTGTTTACAATAACTCATTGATAACTTTACTATAAACTTCAAAAACTCAAATACTATTATTCAAATTGTCAACATCTGTTTATATACAGGGTGTTTATTTATATACAAGGTATGTCATATTAAAACATCTTCTGTTTTCATTTTAAGTTTTTATTGAAGATTTGCAGGATGCTTAAAATTTGGGATAAAATAGGTTCTTGATTATTTGTGGTTGTAACTTCTTCATTTTCTCAAAGTCTGATTGATTTTGAGAAATCGAGATCTCAAAATGCTTTTCGCTACTTCTTACTCTCGGGCTGAGATCAGTGCTCCATTTACTATTTTGTGATGCTGTAATCGAAGAGCTTGTTGCATTTCAACATCCTGTAGTCCACCTATGAATGCCTGTATACCAAGTTGTTCCAGAAAACCTTTAGGTGCCTGAGGCTACGCCAAATATAATAATTTTTTAATATCGGCTTCATATTCTTGCAGGCTTTCATGATGCTTTTGATATCGAACTTTCAGCTGATTTTGAAAAACCTGCTTTAGATGCTGTAGGCCATATCTAACCTCTAAAGCTTGAATGAGAGAAGTATAACTGTGTGCATCCTGGGGAAGAAATTGAAAGACGGTTGCTACACTTCCAAGGAAGCTGCAATTTCTTTCTCAGTCCAACCATTTGCTCTAACTGCAGCTTCGAATTAAAAGTTGTCTATCGATAAGTGTCTGACCATCGAATGTTAATGGTTTTAAAATTTTGCTAGTTCTTATTGTACCTGGTTCAACCAGTTCCTTTCTACAACTTGCAAAGCAGACAGATTAATAAATTAGTCGACAGGTAAATCTACAATGACGCTCTATGACGCCCTGATGATACCTAATAAGGTTAAAATACGTATAAGCGGATGGCAGATGCCCTGCATTGAAATTGAATCTAGAAAAGTCTTTCTATATATTTTTTAGTTTGTTGTTCAATATATTAGTAATAATTTGTGCTAAAATTTTTGGTTAAACTAGGTATAGTAAAAGAGCTATGGTTGTTTTTATTTATAATTTTCTTGAAAATATTTAATTTAAAACCAGAAAGTAATGTTACGTTAAGTGTCTAGTTAATACCGTTTGTTTGGAAAAGTATTTAGCGTTTACTGAATTATTTGATAATATTCTTATTGAATGTATTGATGATGTTAATATTCTTATTATTTTACTATAATATTACCTATTTAGTTGTATATATAAAAAAAGTGAAAAAACAAATAACACAACAAAAGAATGAAGAACAGAAACTTCGGAGTCATGGAAAGTACTGAGAGGATTGAAACAAATCTCAGAAGAAAAAATTAAATTGGGAAATATTCAAAACAAAGAATGAAAGGACTATTACAAGGAACTGTTAACAGAACAAAGACCGAGACCAAAGACAAAGACAGACAAAAGAAAAACAAGCGAAGACGAAGCAGATCCCCACAACAAAAAATAGAAAGAACAAATAGGGAAATGAGAACGGCCATAAAAGCAATCAAAAATAAGAAAGCACCGGGACCTGGAGGCATCTCACCTGAGCTTATAAAATACGGATCAAAAAAATTACACCCGATGATACAATGGATATTTCAGAAAGCCATAAATGGAGAACAGATCCCAAAGGAATGGACGGAGGCATATATTATGACATCTATATTTAAGAAAGGAGATAGAAAACGATGCGAAAACTACAGAGGAATAAGCGTAATATCATCAATAGGAAGATTATATGGGAAGATACTGCGAGAAAAGATAGAGCAAGCGATAAAGGGCAAAATCGAGGAGGATCAGGCAGGTTTTACGGCAGGAAGATCATGCATAGACCACATATGCACACTGGAACAACTGTTGAAAAAGAAAAAAGCAAAAAATAGAGATATACATTTGGCATTTGTGGACCTGAGAAAGGCGTATAACTCTGTACCAAGGTCAGAACTATGGGAGGCAATGTACAAATTAGAAATACAGACGGAACTCATAGAAGCTACAATAAAGATAAAGAATAAAGCTCTGTATAAAGAAAATAAAGTGTTTATTAAAATGGGAACAAGAATCATAAGAGACTTCACCACAACAAAAGGGGTCCTGCAGGGTTGTTCCACATCCCCAACCCTATTCAAAATATACTTAGAGAAAGCCTTGACTACATGGAAAAGAAAATGCTAAGGCATGGGAGTACCGGTACGGAACGAATACCTATATACGTTAAGTATCGGCGGAATCTGTTACCTTTGGAACAAAACTCAAGGAAAAGGGAGTCAAATGAGATATCCACGTATATTTACATTTACGTTATTAATCAACCAAACATTACTGAGGTTCGAATGATGTTTGACAGGAATGGCAAGCAACAACAAAATTTACATTTTGCTGCTATGTACTTGAAACTTCTTACGGATGACACTAACGTAAAAACTATTGATCACAAGTTTTTTGAATTAGGATATACCAGATAGGCTGTGATTTATTGCACGTTCAAATCAAACAGATCTCAAAATATGTTCCTATTTATTTATCAAATGATGGGCTCAGATGATAAGAAATGCTCGAACACATCCACGTCCTTTTGAAGTCAGATTCATAATGTTTGATGACATCTTTGATTTTAAATCCTTTGGAAGACAGAACTCTATCTTTAGTTACGATATATTAAAACCAATGCTGTGGTGACAATGTCCTATAAAAAAAAAATTTGAAGATGAATTTCAACGAGTAAACAGCATGAAAAAGTGGTGGGCGACCCAAAAACGGCGAAAAAAATTTGTGATAAGCAGTTGCCAACTGCGATTGCTAAATATAAAGATCTGCACAAAATGTGTATTGATTTATTAATTTCAAAGAACTATCATAACTTTTAAAATTCTATAAATGCCGATAAAAATATGAGACAATTTGCCGGAGCCAAATGAAAGTGAGGATTTAGACGAAAATTAAATTATTTTCCGTCCTCACTACATGTCAATTAACACATTTCAACAAATGGTGAATGCGATTATTTAACACATTTTCTTCCACAAGGATCACCGGCGATCCTAACTAACAGATTACAATTGTTAAAGAGTTGTAATAACAAATAATTACCACACGTGTATGTGCCTTTAGCAAAACAATTATTAGATGCTAATCGTCACTTATTACGGACACTGCGTAAACAGAGAATATATTCCAGAAGATATACTTTCCGCAAAATAAAAAAAAGGGAGATAATTGGAAAGGAACATCGTGATGGCATTGTACTAGGAAAATGGCCCTATAAACTTCATGTCCTCTTCTTCACGATGGAATCCCCTCCAATCATGGAATCAACGTGAAAAAGACAGGTAAACATAAGAAAGATAGTGTAGCTATAATTAAACCTGAAGCAATTGTAGACTATAACAAAGGAAAAGATGGTGTTGACGTCTCAGATCAACTCTCAAAATATTTCTCACCTCTAAGAAAAACTGTTCGCTGGTAGGTACCATAAAGCTGCAATTAAAGTTTTATTAAATGCGGCTCTCATCAATATTTTAATAATATATAATTCCTTCAAGACACCAAAACAACAAGTTATGTCATTTCGGGAAATGCTTATCTTTAATTTAGTCAATTACAGTCTGATGCCTGAACCTATTACTATTGTAAAGCATATGCTAGTTACAGTTGACGCCAAAACTACAAACAAAATGAAGAACAGAAAACGTTGCAACCAATGTTACACTGAAACAGTTGCAACAAAAGACAGTAAAGAAGCTTAAAAGAAACCCAAACTTGTTTCTACATTTTGTAATGTTTGCAAAAAATTTTACTGTGTTTCAATAAAAAGCAATAAAAGTTGTCGATCACGAGCACCAGTAATACTAGTGGCACATACGTATGTAATATGTGACTGCAGTGTCATTAGGATCACCCGTAATCTTGCTATTTTTTTCAAAAAAATATGTAAGAATATAAATTTACTTTGTATTATTAACCATTTGTATGAATAAATATTGTTTTGTAAGCATTTTTCACTTTGGCATCAGGGGAACTTAACTAACCCTCTTATGGTGGCAGCAATAACAAATTGATTAAAATGTATGCTAATTATCTTTTATCATTTTCAATCATATATATTTTATTTTATTATTTATTGTTTCAATGAATTAACAAGCTAATTTCAAAATTTCCTACGTAGACACCGTTCTTCCTTCGTTTGATAGAAGATTGATATTATAATCTCTTGTTAACAGATGGTTAAGTGTTAAACTAATTAAAAAATCGGCCCTAAATTATTATTTTAATCTTTCTTAATGTTTGCTATAATGGACATCCTCTTAAAAAAATATAGACGTCAGGAATAATCAAAAAATAATTCCAGCTATCTCTTATCTTTTAATAGAATTTTAAAGTAGTAAAATAATTTTTGTTTATAGTAAAGAAGTGAGATCTAAAAGGCATAAAGCGTGTTTAATTTCGGATAATCATAGCGCAACACAGCTTTGTTATTTAAGTCCAAATAGTTGCAAATAATTATAGTGACCTTGGTTTACATAATATAATTGCAAAAGTTTTCGTTAGTTGCTGTTATTTTAAGCCACGAGTATACTGATTTTAAATTTAAATTAGAAATGACTATTAACGCTTGGCTTAATAATGTAACAGAAGGAGTAGGTACATTTACAAAGTAAAACATAGTTATTTAGAGTTATTTACTATTATTTAAAATTTTAAATTAGATATATTAAGTTTTAAACATTAAATTGTGTAATTAGTAATTATAATAAAAAATAAGAACTTAAAAAGAAATTAAACGAACTTTAAAAGGCAGATTGGTTTGTACAAAATATTAAGTTCTTAATATTATCATCAGGAGTTCTACTCCTTTTCGTCTATGATTTTCTTCTTCCTCCTTCGTTAAGAATGTAGTGACCTTATGGGATTCGACGTATGATAGCTACCTATTCTTCTCTCTCCTGTACGTGGTCTGCTGCCTCAGATAGTAACCGGTGGTTACTCTCTATCTGAGGCCTACCACTTTCTTTGGTCTGGCCAATGGGAGTACCGATCTTCATCGAGTACTTTTACCATCTACTTTACCTTTACCCACTAATCTTTCAATACCTTCCATTTTTCTGGCTATGTGTCCAAATTATCTCAATATATTTTGATGATAGTAGATAGTATCTCGTGATTCGGACTTTTTGATCATTTAAGTCAGTTTAGATCGGCTAAGAACTCCATGGTTTTGTACAGAAGTGAAGGAAAAATGTAAGGAAAAGAAAAAAGCTTACCTGAAATACATGTGATTCAAAACACAAGAGGCATACCATAATTACAAGACACTTAAAAACGAAACACATGCACTTGTAAGAAAAATAAAAAATTATCACTGGGTACGCCTTTTGAAAGAAATGGAACATGATTATTACAGTAATTTTACGGTCTAAAAAAGTAAATATGGCGCTACCCAAGAGACCAAAGAACGGAGATAAAGGAACTAATAAAACCATAACACGTAGAAAATGATACGTCGATTGACTACCTAAAAAAGTTTATTGCAGATGAAGAACAAACGACGCTAGAACCGGAAACACTAGAAATTACCACAAATGAAGAACTTAATATAAATGAACAAGTTCGTAAAATACTTGAAAAGCTGAAGAACAGAAAAGCAGTAGGTAAAGACGGGATACCAAACTAATTATTGAAATATTGTTGAGCAGCAATGAGAAAACAATTAACAACATTAATTAATAAAATTATAAAACACAATAAACTACCGAAAGATTGGAAAACGAGCAAACTAATTCTATTATTCAAAAAAGGAAATAAAAAACAGCCAGAAGACTACAGAGGTATAAAATTGTTAAATACTACCCTAAAACTTACAACTAAAATTTTACAAGTAATAATAAATCAGAGGATAAGATTAGCAGATGAACAATAGGGTTTTCGTAGTAAAACATTGTGTACAGATACAATTAAAATTCGTTAAAAAGCAAATTACGGAGAAGTCACTAGAGTATAATAGACCAGTATTTCTGTGTCTGACTGACCTAAAGAAATCGTTTGATAGAGTAAGATTTAAATATGTTATCCATCTTCTGTATAATAGAGAAGTTCCCCTTAATATTATAAAAATCATCGAAAACATCTACCAAAACAACAAAATGGAAGTCAGAATAGATGGACAACTTATAGAACCTATAGAAATATGCAGCGGAATAAGACATGACAATCTCATCTCAGAAATCTAAAACAATAGTAGTCGGCAAATAACCAACCAGATGTAAAATAGAAATTATGGGATCAGTATTGAACGAGTAATGGAAATGAAATACCTGGGAATTACACTGTTCAGCAATGGAGACCTGGACAAAGACGTGAGAGATCAAGTACAAAACACAAATAGACTAACAGGATTCCTTAATAACACTATATGGCGAAACAGACACAATAACACTGAGATGAAGTTAAGAATTTTAATGCCAGCGTAATGTCCTCCGGAGGCGTGTCAGCCAGGAGCTGACAGCCGTGCCGGACGCATCAAGGAATTTGGATATTGGTCAAAATACTTGGGAATTCCAAGTTTGGCCAAATCCAAATTTCTAATTGACTCGATGCAGGGATATTCCACTTTTGCTACGTAAAACAAAGGATTTGTTTTACATAAAAGCAGGTAGATTTTCTCTCATCGGTCAGTCTTCTACTGTAGACCTAGTCGGTGCTATTATTGTTCCTACTAAGTTATTGTTTTATTTCTGATTTCCTATATACCATTTTTTTATTTTAGCATTATTGTATATTCAGACCTTTTCAGGTTAGAATATTACATTGATCTATATTTGTTCATGTACTGATTGTTTGATATTTTATTTGATTATTTTGATTGTTTATTTTTCTTGTATTGTCTAAGTTGTTCTTCCGTAAGTTAAGAACACTTAGAAATATTTATCTTGCTTTTTCTATTTTATATTTTGATTTGTACTTTGTCTAAGTAGTTCTTTCCGGTAAGTCAAAGAACTCTTAGAAATATTTCTCTGAATATTTGACTTGTTATTTTAATTGTGCGCCTAAGCCGTTCTTTTCCGTTAAGTCAAAAGAACACTTAGAAATATTTTCATAATCATTGTTGCATTATTATTTCCGATATTTTATTTAAGATATTTTCTTTCTTAAGTTAAGAAAATGCTTAATACATTTGTCTCTTTCATTTTCTATTTTATGCTAAGTTGTTTCTTCCGTAAGTCACGACTTACAAATACCAAAAATCAAATACAGAAAAGATGTGGAAATATTGCTATGTCGTTTCTTCCGTAGGTCAAGAAACACTTATAAGTATTTGTATTCTTATTTTACTATATCTGATTCTCTTGTTTATTTTCTGTTCTAAGTTGTTTCTTTCATAAGTCAAAAAACACTTAGACATATTTCTATAATCTGTTTCATTTTTGCATTTCTCGTTTTATATTTTGAGTATTTTATTTTTCCACTCTAAGTCGTTTCTTCCGTAAGTCAAGAAACACTTTTTGTGTTTAGTGAGAGTAAAATATTCCATATTTTACTCTCACATTTACATATTTCATTTATCTATATTTCTGTCCTAAGTGAAACCGTTACCTATAACAGATATTTGTCACTGGAACTGTTATTTATAACAGCGGTGGTATTTAACCTTTCTACCAGCGACAAACCAAAGATGGTGAATACCCAATCCAATTCCGGGGATAGGAAGAAGCCCGAAGAGTCGGCAATGGGTCCTACAGGCCCAAATGCCCCCTCTCGGCAACAGTAAGACCAATAATGACATATGCCTCATAAACAAGATCCGACACAGCCACAACCCAAAGGCTACGGTAAATGGCAGAGATTAGAGCACTGAAAAGAATTACATGAAATACGCTAAGAAATCGAAAGGGAAGTGAAGACATTAGAATAAAATATAACGTACAGGGTACATAAAAACCGTATTACGAAACATCAACTCTAAGCGATCAAAGTAATTTACCTGTCGAAAATCCTACAACAGACCAAATTATGGTTTCCCCAAAACACCCAGTCCAAGTTTCTTAAGCACTTTCAAAACAAAAACATTACGAAACATTAACTTTAAGCAATCAAAGTAATTTACCTGCGGAAAATCTTACAACAGACCAAATTATGGTTCCCCCAAAACACCTAGTCTAAGTTTCCTAAACACTTTTAAAAGAATAAAGAAAACAAAATAGAATATACATAAGTTACATGGTCGATAGATGACACTTAAATATAATTGTATTTAAAAAAAAAATACAGAAACACTAGACATGCTCAACTCAATAGATAACTACTAGGGTTGCAGCCTAGTCTTACCGAAATCTTAAGTTTAAGAGTACTCCTCTCCTAGTAGGGTACTTATCCTGACGTATTTCTGTCCACGAAAATAGTGATCATTCCTTGACACCAGTAACTTATGCATAGAAAAGAACAATAAGGCAGTAAATACTACCAGAAAAAAGACCCAGGCTAAATTTACTCTGGAAGAAACCAGTGGCAGAATACATTAACAAGATTCATATGACAAAGATTGGAAATGATAAAACAAAATTCATAGGCTAATTCTTTACCTTAAAAGAATTTTTATATAAAAACCTTTTTTCAAGAGGGCTTCGTTTATTATAAATTCTAATAAACTCCGAATACAAAGAATGTTTGTTAGCGTCAGCTTCAATATTCTTGCTAATTTACACCATGACAAACTTAAGTATCGAATTTAAATACTCTAGTTCTTTTGGTTAACAAAAAAGACATAATTATACAAAAATAAGAAAAAAACTTGTTACTTGTAAGAAAAAACTTTTTACTCCAATACAAAGCGGATACCGTTCAGACAGATCGACAGCTGATAACATTGTTGCACTAGAATCCGAAATTTATAAAGCATTAACAAATCAACAAAAAGTAATCGCAATATTTTTCGACATCAAAAAAGCTCTCGACACAACATGGATGCATTAAATACTCAAAATTATGAAAAACTGGAAAATAGGTGGTAACTTTCTCGCTTTCACCAAAAACTTTCTTCAAAACAGGTCCATACAAGTAAAAACGAATGAATTCATGTTAACATCGAAATCATTTCATAATGAAA
This sequence comes from Diabrotica undecimpunctata, assembly GCF_040954645.1. Taxonomy (NCBI): domain Eukaryota; kingdom Metazoa; phylum Arthropoda; class Insecta; order Coleoptera; family Chrysomelidae; genus Diabrotica; species Diabrotica undecimpunctata. The sequence continues at coordinate 135,754,960 of NC_092810.1, forward strand.
TTCCTCAAGGATCGGCCTTAAGTCCACTATTATTCTTAATCGCAATAAATAATATAACAAACCACATAAAGCTTCCCGTAAAAGCTAATCTTTTTGCTGATAATCTAGTAATATATATGTTAAAAGTAAAAATATAGAATTAACTGCGCAAATTTTACAGAGAATATTAAACAGCTTAGAAATGTGGTCTTTAGAGACTGGTTTAACTTTTTTAACTGAGAAGACTAAAGTAATAATGTTTGTGTAATGTGTAAATGATTATTCTCTGAAACCAGTCTGCGAAATAAAATTTTTGGGTGTAACATTTGACACACAACTTACATGGACTTCACATATCAACAATTTGATCAAATCCTGTCAACAAAGAATAAACTTACTAAGAGTTTTATCCAATCATAGATAGGGTTCAGATACTAAAATTCTTGTAAATTTATATCAGGCATTTATAAGAAGCAAACTCCACTACGGATGCATCTGTTATGAAACAGCAAATAAAAATCAACCAAAAAAACTGGATGTTATTCAAACCACATCTCTACGACTAATCTTTGGAGCCTTTGGA